>NC_081346.1:32642272-32682005 GCF_029784015.1 Lycium ferocissimum
CCTTCCACGCCACAGGGACCTCACTTAGTGGGTTTGCATCAAAGAAATAATTTTTGGATGGCTAAAATTGGACCTCACTTTTTCTCTCTTGGCGAGAAGCAAAGCTTGTTGTTCTTCAACCTTCTTGATTTTTTTGCTAAGTGTTGAAATGAGATGAGAATGAAGTAGTCATCTTTTGAACTAAGGCAAGACTTATATAAGTGTCCCTTGGCCCACACCATGTGTTGGAGCAATAGAAATTAAACACAAATTGTGTGGGCCAATTTCAAATGACCACACGGCCAAGTGCAACAAAATTGCATAATTTTCAAGTTCCATTAATTCCATTTTTGGTCCCAAATTTTCCTAATTGTTCCATGCAAACAAATTCATGCACAACTTATGTCTCAAAATAAAATCAGAGGTCCAAAGTCTCGACTTTGCATCCCGAAATGGTTTGGTCTCCAACCTATCATAATGTGCAGAAATGCGGGATATAACATTATCATATACTCATCATAAACTTATCATCATCATACAGTTGTCATAGAACATGCATTAGAGCTTAAAGACAGTCTATAACTATATCGGGGTGACATAAGGTCGAGAACCCCCGATTACATTATGGAGTGATCATATTCATTATATCTCACCTTAAAGGAACTAACAATGTAAGGTGAGTGTACACAATGAACAACATAAATGGATCATACTTAGGATCATTAACTTCATGGACATCATATCTTGCTTTAGAATTCCTTAGACTTAAACTCATCATCATCATTATCATTCTCGTAACGTATCTCTTTTCTTTATCTTATATGAAGCTCTTTATAATCGTACTCATAATTTCCGATATGTAGGAAAGTTATGAAAATATAGGAGGATTCATGCGACAGGAGTCATGCCTTAGAAAGAAGGGACTAGCTTTACATACCTTTTCATTTAGCTACTCTATCGCTTGAACGTTCTCCTTTGATGTTCTCGTTTCTACCTTCAAGAGAGTTCGTACCGACATTAGATAACTGCTAGCTTAGCATACTTGACTAAAGCTAGAGAAAATTGGGCAGGATTTTCTTTGTTTATACAACTTTCCCCATATCATATATCAACTCCCAAACGTCTATAATAACATTCACAACACCATAAGCAACAATATTCATACACCTATATTATCCACATTTCCCAAACTTCATCCATAAACATGGTCATAGTACACTATTGCATTTAATCACAATATAATGTTTTTCCCATGTTCTTAATATCATTTATAACATAACTATAATCACAACATATTAAGAATCATGACTCATTCCAAACTACTACTCAAAAATGCCACTATTCTTGTATTCATGACCCATTTTGTATCTCCTTCTACAATCCAAGTCTTTCAACCTCCCAATACTTTAAACAACATGTAATGATCATAAAACTTAATACTTTAAACAACATGGAATGATCATAAAACTTATCTTAGATAGTGTGGAAATGAGCCTTAAGTGGAAATACTTTACTTGAGCCAAAACCCTAGTTCACTTCCAATGGGATTTCTTGCCTCGGATGAACCCTAATGAGTTTCTTACACTTGATTCTATTGGTTTGATGAAGTTGATCATGAATTTCTCTTGAGTTCTTGTGGAAGAAGTGTGGAGATATTTCTAGAGAGTTCTTGAGGTGTAGAGTGAGAAAATTAAATGAATTGAACGATGTTGGGGTCCTTATATTAATTTTAAAACCTGTCCTGACTTAATTCTACGGACCAACATACGGTCCGTATCTTTTATATGGACCGTATGTCTGACCGCATCTTTGGTCCAGTGAAAGTCCCCATTCTGGGCAGAACATACGGCCTAACATACGGCCAGTATATTTTATACGGTCCGTATGTTGGACCGTATAATGCCCAGCTTTTCGAAATTCTTTCTCATCGACTCGTTTGATCTCCAATCCTTATGGAACCTTCTTAACACTTGTTTAACACCTCATCAATAATCTAAGGGATGTTATAACTCTTCTCCAAGACATTATTAAGTCATAATTCAATTGTTACTCGTAAATCTTTTCCGATACATAACATATACCTTGCATTTCTTGGCAAACTTTCTTCTCTTGCCTCGAATGTCTTTGAAATCTCAATTAGGTTCATCAAATGCTATTTCTTACTTATTGAAACATCGTATAATTCGTGCCCTTTGTTAGTCTATTCACTGTGCATCAATGAAAATTTTTTCGAGGTGTAATAGTTTGTGCGTAGGCTTGAATGATATCTTAACGGAGTTAGCCTTTCGGTTAGTATAAGGGGCTGCAATGGGCATGGTAATAATTCGAGGAGGTACTATGGATGCAATAAATCTTCATAGTCGTCAGTTGAGTTCTGACGGACCGTGCTAGGTGGTATGTTTCTATATAGTGATTTGAAGGTTTAAGAAGACTTAGAACTAGCCAAGTTAGTTGTCAATAAGATCAATTTTGATGTAATTGCGTAGGGATCTTAGATGAATTAAGTATTCTTTCTGGCGAGAGTACGTTATGGTTTCAGAATTTTGGTATGTGTGTTCATGTGTTTCTAAGGAATCGCGGTACGAAAAATGGCTTTAGCAAGTGCGAAAGAAAAGTTAGCGGAATCAGAATATCTTTCTGGTTTATAATGGGTTATGGTTTGTGGTCATGCTTCAAAGGATTTCGTTGATTTGGGAAATTGTGTGTGTGCCCTATTGATCGCGCTCAGAATTGCTACTTTATAAAATCAGAGAATTCGAGCAACAACAATTCTTTTATTTGACGATCAGTTATGAGAAAAATTCAAATACGGAGATATGAGGATTGGATCTTGAGCTAAGTTTAAAGAGTTGTGACTGATTAAGTGAGTGAAGGTTACACCCATGTAAGGTGTCATGCGATTTGGGAAGGAGGGTAAGTGAGCCCGAGGGGTATTGTCCTATTTGAGACTATCTGTTGTATTGACCCTATGTTTTACGAGTTAGTTTTCCACCAGACCGATCGGGCGTTCATCCGGTCTTCCATGGTTTTATGTTATAGAAGTATCGTTCTGGTGGTTCCTATATCATTCGTTGAGATTCAGTTTTGTTCGATGAGAATCTTTCCTATAAGGAGAAGTCTGACATGCTAACTAGATATCCAATTGTTGCGGACTCAATTATTTTTCCCGTTCTCTTCCTTATCGCTCGAGGATGAGCGATGGTCTAATTGGTATCTGATGTAACCCGTTTGGTCGTTATTGCTTTTTTAATGCTTTTGACCCTTCCCGAGCTTTGGTAGCTCATATTTGGCCTGCGGGGATCATTGGCACGTATCCGAGGTATTTGGATAGGATTTGGGAGACTTTTTGGGAAATTTGGGCTTAAAGCGAAAACGAGTGGGCTCAAAGTTGACTTTCATGTAAACAGAACTTTTTTAGAAATTTTTCGATTCCGAGAGGTTCGGATGGTCTTTTAGAACTTGTGCGTATATTTGGTTCGGTTCCCAATGCACTCGGGTGCATTTTGGGACTTAGGTTGTGAAGTTGAGGATGAGCTTGAGATATCGGAGGTTGACTCGGTCAACGAGACATCCGTTGGAAATTCTGAGACCACAAGTGCATTCTTAACGTGTTTTTATGTGTGTCTGTGTATGTGGCATGTGAGCAGATGGCCTCGGGTGATAGTCGGGATTTCGGGTTGAGATTGTGATTATTTTGGAGAATTTCTGGTTCCAGTGCCCGCAATAGTGGCACCACTATAGCGGTGGACATGCCGCAACAGCGGCCTAATGCTATGTTGGCTGACCGCTGCGGTGGTCTGAGTAGGCATCGAAGCGGGACCGCTGCATTGTCGCAGAAGCGGTATCAGGCAGATAATTTCATTAAATGAGTATTAAAAGCCCTAAGTCCCTCATTTTTTGTTATTTCGACTTTAGAGTTTTTGAGAGCTTTTCAAGGTGATTCTTGGGGGAAACTTTTTGAGGTAAGTTCTTCTATCTCCTTTGCCATTCCATTTTCCATAATCTCCTTGGGATTCCTTTATCATGATAGTTCATTAAGAGTTTGATGATTTAGAAGAGGGTTCAATGAGTTCTTCTTTCTAGGCTTTTAAATCTTAATTTATTGATTAGATTAGCTTCATTAAGTATGGACATGATGATTACAACCTATTATTGCATGTTTCCTTCCTAATTAGTAGCTAAATTTAAGATTTGGAGTTAGGGCTTATACCTAAATTTGGGGGTTTTTCCTAGAATCCGAATTTGAGTAAATTGTTGGTTCTTCTTGCTTGACATTGATGGGAATTGATCACCTAGAGCTTTAATTTCATGTTGAGACCTTTAGATTCCTAATTTCACCTTTCTAGTTCATAAACCCTATTCCATAGTTTGGGAATTTGGGTCTTGAATAGAAGTAAGGTTTAAATATTGTTCATCTTGATTCTAATTCCATGATTCGTATATGTTAGACTTTCATTATCTCGAGGCTCAATGGAAAGGGAAAACTAAGGTGTGATTGTTGGAGACTTTGATGTTCGGCTTTCCAGGTAGTTTATGGTTTACCCTATAGTGAGACTTCAGCTAGCGAAGCGTATGTTAGATGATATTGTTGGAGAATGCATGTAAGCCTTTGTGTTTGAAGTTGGGCTGGATATTATCTTAGGTTGGGCCTTGTTATATGATTTGGGGGTTAGCCACCCCATTGTGTTGTTGAATTATCCGATCTATTACTTGTTGGCATTGTTATCCCATTGATACCGTGGTAATTT
The DNA here is from genome assembly GCF_029784015.1 of Lycium ferocissimum. NCBI lineage: Eukaryota > Viridiplantae > Streptophyta > Magnoliopsida > Solanales > Solanaceae > Lycium > Lycium ferocissimum. The sequence goes on from NC_081346.1 coordinate 32,647,000, forward strand.
TCAATAGTGATACATCATGGCTTTGATATCGCGATACGTTACTTGATTGATACTGAGATGAGAACGGTGATTCCATTGTGACTTGTTGTGTAGCCTTATTATTGATACTACTTGGGTGCCATGTGTGGTATTGTTTCGAATATAATTGGTTGTTGATATCACATTTCATCATATTCATACGCATTTCCATGATACACTGATATATGCATCGTTCTGGTACTGATAATGATATGTGAGAAAGTGTAGCCTCCTAAGTTTCTGGAGGGGAACGATGGAGTGTCATATGCCCGAGGTCGTTACCGCGATCGTGAGAGTGTGCTCGTGATCTGAGGTCATATTTTGAAGCGAGTGGTACATGGACTTCGCCGGTCCCCCATGGGTCATGATCGCTGAGACGTGGAGTCATTCCGTCCGGGATATGTTGTACAAAGCTGCATATGCATTGTATTCATCCTACATACATTATTGCATTGCATTGTATCTTGGTTTCCATTGATTATTGTGACACTACTATGATGTACTGATTCAGATTGCTATACTGAGACTTGGCACAGTTGGGTTTAGATGCTACAACATCGGTGCTGACTTGTACCGTGGATATGGCTTATTGTTGATTTGTACTTGTTGGTTTATGTGTTTGTCTTGCTTTTTTGTCTTTATATACGTTAGCTAGTCTTAGTCGGTCTATGATACCTACCAGTACTTGTTGTTTGTACTGACCTGCACTTGTTGCATTCTTTTATGAATGCAGAGTATCAGGTAGGATTTACTTCTACTCCTCATGGCTGGCTGTTCAGGATTTTTTTATTTGAGTCTTTCAGGGTGAGCATGTGGACGTTCGCTGCCCAAAGACTCCTCTATCTACTATGTCTTTATTTCTAATATAGGACATATGTTTTTAGACTATTCATGCATTTTTATTATTCAGACTTGTAGTATTTAGTTAGATGTTCTTGTATGACCAAACCAGACACTAGGGTGTACTTCTCTTGTTTCCGCTTTCTTATATTATTATCATGAGACTTCCGTTATTCTATTTTCTTCCACTTATTTATTATCTATTTATTTGTTTATGAAATATTGGGTTAAGGGTTCCCCTACTGAGATGGGAAAGGTAGATGTCCTCATGACTTAGTGAAATTGGGTCGTGACATTATTAAATCCCATTCCATAGGTTGGGATTTGGGTCTTGAATAGTAGTGAGGTTGAATGATGTTTCTTCTTAGTTCTAATTTCATAATTCATATATGATTAGACTTCCATTATCTCGATGCTCAAAGGAAGGGAAAGAGTAAGATTTGACTATTGAAGACTTTGTCACTCGTCTCTCCAGGTAGGCTATGGTTTACCCTATGGTGAGACTTCGATTAGCGAAGCGTATGTTTAGATAATATTGTCGGATAATGCATGTAAACCTTCAGGTATGAAGTTGGGCTGGATATTATCTTAGGTTGGTCCTTGTTGTGTGATTTGGGGGCTAGCCACCCCATTGCGTTGTTGAATTATCTTATTCTATTTACTCACTGTGATTCCATTGTAGCTTGTTGTGTAGCCTTATTATTGATATTACTTGTCTGCCATGTGTCGTACTGCTTGCGATTGAATTGGTTGTTGCTATTACATTGCATCGTATTCATACTCATTGCTATGATACATTGATATTGCATTGTTATGGTACTAATGATGATAAGTAAGAGAGTGTAGCCTCCAAGGTCTTTGCCGGAAAGCATAAAAGAGAGATGAGGGTCCGTGATCCGAGGTCATTTACTGGAGCGGAATGAGTGTATGTCGCCCAAGGTCTCTTGCCGGGAACGAATGAGTGCTTGATGCTCAACGTCTCTTGTCGGGATCGAGAGAGTGCTCGTCACTGAGGTCGTTGTCAGGACGAGTGGTACATGGACTTCGCGGGTCCCCCATGGGTCGTGCTACCGAGATGTGATATTCCATCAGTCAGAGTACATGTGTACGGTGCATATGCATTGCATTCATCATTCATACATTATTGCATTGCATTGTACCCTTTGGTTTTCTGTGATATGATTGTGATATACTAGTTCCGAATGGTTATATTGAGACTTGGCACAGTTGGGCTTAGCTGTTATAACATAGGTGATGACTTGTACTGTGGTTATGGATTCGTGTTGACTTGTACCTTATTGTTTTACTTGTTTATCTTACTTTGTCGTCTTTATATACGTTAGCTAGTCATAGTCGGCCTATGATACCTACCAGTACTTGTTGTTTGTACTAACCTGCACTTGCTGCATTTTTTTATGTATGTAGAGTACCAGGTTGGATCTACTTCTACCCCGACGTGGCTGATATTTGAGGATCGCTGATTCAAGTCTCTTCAGGGTGAGCATGAGGACGATCGCTGCCCGAAGACTCTTCCTATTATTATTTCTTGCTTTCCATTATGAGACATGATTTTTAGACTATTTGTGTATTATTACTTAGACTTGTAGTATTTGGTTTAGATGCTCTTATATGACTAGATCAGATACTGGGAAGGATTTTATTTACTTTTGCACTTATTTATCTTATATTTGTGAGACTTAAGTTATTTTACTTTCTTCCTCTATTTTCTATCTTTTGTGAATGTTGGGTTAAGGGTTTACCTATCGAGGTGGGAAAGGTAGGTACCCGCACGACTTAGTAAAATTGGGTCGTGACAAGTTGGTATCAGAGCCCTAGGTTACCCGATCTATAATACAAGAGCGTGTCTAGTAAAGTCTCGTGGAGCGATACGATGAGCTTCGTACTTATCTGCGAGAGGCTATATGACATTTAGGAAACTTCATATTCTTTCATGCTACTTTATTCTAATTGGTATCTGAAACAATCAAATTGGTATCTGATTCTTATCTCTTCTCTCACAGATAGTGAGGACTCGAGCCACGATAGCCCGAGATTAGGTGCCGAAGCCCGCAGCTACGGCTGGCACCAGGGGACGAGCTACAACTAGAGGACGCGGTCGAGCTAGAGGCCGCGGGGCTGTACCGGCCAAGGGCAGGGCTCCTGCTGCTGGGCATCGACGTGCAAGATCTCCATCTCCAGAGCTTGAGCCTGAGGTTCAGCGGGTTCAAGACCAGGCTACTGGGGATGATGCGGCTCCAGCACGGGCACACCACGAGGTCACTTCAGTGCAGAAGATGCAGGATACTATGGCTCGTGTTCTACTTCATTTGGATGCCCAGCAGGCTGTCGTTGGTGTTACTTCTCTGAGTGGAGGATCACAGACTAGAGATGGGGCACAGACCCCCAAGTAGACGCAGACCCGTGCTGCGCATCCTGCTGCAGCTGTGGCTCCATGGATGGATGCAGTGCCGGCCTCGGGAGATGACTTTAAACCCATGGCAGGCCCTGTTATGACTTTCATCGATCAGGACCTAGTAAGGAGGTTCAGGAAGATGGATCCGCCGAGATTCGCTGGTACTTCTGGAGAGGATGCATATGAGTTTATATTGGACATGTATGAGTTATTGCACAGGATGGGGATTGTTGAGACCCATGGTGTTGATTATGTGTCATACCAGTTTCGCGAAGACGCGAAGACCTGGTGGAGGTACTTCATTTTTTGCAGACCAGAGGGTTCTCCTCTACTTACTTGGACACAGTTTTATCGGGCCTTCCTTGAGAAGTATGTGCCCCGTGCCTTGAGAAAGGCACATATAGATGAGTTCCTCCACTTGCTGCAGAGGAAATTATTTGTTGATGCTTATGTGACTTGCTTCTTGCATTTGGCCTGTTATTCATCAACCCTGATTCCTATTGAGCCTAGCAGGATTAGAAGATTTGTTGGTGGGCTCGCTACTGCTCTTCAGATTCCATGCCTTCAGCTTGAGGCCATGGGTGCTTTCTTTTAGTCCATTATTGAGCATGCTTCCTTAGTTGAGGCTGCTAAGGCCCGCGCATTTGGAGGGGTTAGTGAGAAGAGGCAGTGACAGTTTGGGGGTTATAGTGGTTCCAGCTCGAGGAGCGCCGGACTGTCTTCTGGGTAGTATCAGTTCTATTCCAGCCACCCTGTGCAGTCAGCATTGCAGGCTTTTTCTAGTGGGCTATCCAGGCAGAGAGCTTCTGAGAGCTCATTTTCTCGACCAACAGACAGAGTTGTTCCAGCTGGGTCTTCAGTTTCGGTCCATCAGGCTCCGTCTCCTACGGCTTATTTTACGTGTGGAGCACTTGGTCATTTTTCTCGATATTATCCACGACCTAGGTAGGGTTATCAGCCCAGAGGACTCCGGTATCTTCAGGTAGCTGAGGTAGTGCTTCTTCGAGAGGCGGTGCTCAGTCAGGCCATTGTGGTATACAGATTTCTAGGGATGGGTCCCAAGCTAGTAAAGATGGGTCCTAGAGTTTGAGAAGTGGATGACAATCTGGATAGTTTGGTCGTGGTGTGGCCCAGTGTCATTCGTTCCCAGGTAGGGCCGAGGAGCAGGCCTCAAATGCTGTCATTTCAGGTATTGTTTATGTCCGACATAGAGCAGCATCTGTATTATTTGATCTTGGATCCACTTATTCGTATGTGTTTACATATAATGTTGTTGGTTGGGACTTGACTTGTGATTGCATAGCCGTACCTATTCATGTGTCAACTCCAGTAGGAGATTCTGTTGTGGTTGATCGAGTCTATCGGTCGTGCTTGGTTACTTTTATGGGTTATGACATGTGGGTAGACTTGATGATACTTGATATGGTGGATTTTAATATTATTTTAGGTATGACTTGGCTTTCTCCTTATCATGCGATCTTGGACTGTCATGTCAAGACAGTCACTTTAGCCATGTCGGGCATTCCTAGACTTAAGTGGAGGGGTACTCTTAGTCCCGCTCCGAAGAAGATTATTTCCTTTCTTCAGGCAAAGAAATTAGTCAACAAGGGGGTGTTTAGCTTATCTGGCTCATGTGCATGACACTACTGTTGAATCTCCACCCTTTGAGTCCATTCCTATTGTGACCGAGTTCACGGAGGTGTTCCCTTTCGATCTGCCAGGTATGCCACCCGATCGTGATATTGACTTTTGTATTGACTTGGATCCGGGCACCTGCTCTATTTCTATTCCGCCATATCAGATGGGACCCCTCGAGTTGAGAGAGCTTAAGGAGCAGTTGTAGGATTTATTGAGCAAGGGGTTTACTAGACCGAGTGTCTCCCCTTGGGGTATTCCTGTGTTGTTCGTGAAGAAGAAAGATGGCTCTATGAGGATCTACATGGATTATCGCCAGCTGATCAAGGTTACTATTTGTAACAAGTGTCCTATGCCTCGTATTGATGATTTATTTGACCAGCTTTAGGTTGCTTCAATGTTCTCGAAGATTGACCTGTGTTTAGGATACCATTAGCTGAAGATCAGGGCCAAGGATATTCCGAAGACATCTTTTCGGATGAGATATGGGCATTTTGGGTTTCTGGTGATGTCATTTGGGCTTACCAATGCCCCACCTGCATTCATGACTTTGATGAATGGCATATTTAGGCCATTCCTTGACTCCTTTGTGATTGTGTTTATTGATGATATCTTGGTGTATTCCAAGAGTAGAGAGGAGCATGAGAGCCATCTTCGCACTGTGCTTGGGTTGTTAAAGAAGAATAGTTTGTTTGAGAAGTTTTCGAAGTGCGAGTTTTGGTTGGAGTCTGTGGCGTTCTTGGGCCACGTTGTGTCTAAGAACGGGATCATGGTTGATCCTAAGAAGATTGAGGCAGTGAGGGATTGGGCGAGGCCCACTACTGTTGCCGAGATTCGTAGTTTCGTGGGTTTGTCCAGTTACTACCGCCCATTTGTGAAGGGTTTCACTACTATTGCTTTGTCATTGACTAGATTAACTCACAAGGATGTTCCCTTCTAGTGGTCCGATGATTGTGAGGAGAGCTTCCGAAAGCTCAAGACCCTTTTGACTTCAGCCCCGATTCTAGCATTACTTGTGGAGGGCAAGGATTTCTCAATTTATTTTGATACATCCTGTGTGGGTTTGGGTGCTGTTTTGATATATGAGGGTAGAGTCATAGCCTATGCTTCCGTTCAGTTGAAGATCCATGAGAGGAATTATCCTACCCATGATTTGGAGTTGTTAGCTATGGTCTTCGCTTTGAAGATCTGAAGGCATTACTTGTATGGTGTCTATTGTGAGGTTTACACCGATCACCATAGTCTTCAGCACGTGCTTACCCAGAGAGATCTTAATTCCAGGCAGTGCCGATAGATGGAGCTCCTAAAGGACTATGACATCTTTATTCTTTATCATCCAGGGAAAACCAATGTTGTTGCTGATGCCTTGATTCGCAAGGCCATGAGTATGGGGAATTTAGCCAAATAGCATACGAATAACTTATACGGTATACAAATAACATATATACGTACGAAAAGTGAAACGTCGCCCCAAAGTTGTCACAAATGTATTTACGGATCATAATCACATCTTTCAACAGATGATATCACATATAAGCCGGTAAGGCTATCATAGTATAGGGGGACGTCCAAATCACAAATCACACAGACACAACTGAACAGTGATCACCCACAACCCACACATATATGTCTACAGACCTCTAAGAGTCATAACAAAATCATATGACGGGACAGGGCCCCGCCGTACCCATGAATAGACATATAGTATATACATATGCATCGGAAGAATGCACCAAAACATAGGCTCCGAACAAGGGAGCGCTCCAAGTCACCGAACAGAATCCTAAGCGGTGGATCGTCCAAATAAGTATACGTACCTGCGCGGCATGAAACGCAGCCCCCGAAGAAAGGGGGTCAGTACGGAATATGTACTGAGTATGCAAAGCGTGAAAAATAATAAATAGGATCATAATCAGAACAAGAGATACAGAAAGTAAATACAATATCCAAAATACCAAAATGCTTACTCATTAAAGCATAAATCATGCATGGGGCTCTTAGAAATATGGTCGCCCGCCGTCGTTGGCGCCATAACACCACATCATCACACCGAAGGTTTCATATCTCCGTATCCCGTCACACACATCATAACACATCATAACGCCATAACACAAGATAACACCAAATATAACGGAACCCGGCCCTCTAACGAGGAGCTCGGTGAACCGTAACACATCATACTCCGGAATATAACATAGTGCGCACGATACATAACCGGCCGGGACTCGAAAGAGATAACAACCATATGCACGAGCGAGTCGTGAGCAACTATATGCGATTTAAAACATTTTCAAAGACTCGATAGAATAATCAAAGTGAACCATCATTTTAGAACCAAGGCGATAGTCAAATCAAGTTTCTTCCGAATGTCGTTCGAAGATATATCAAATAACTTTAGGACTCATAGATACGTATCAAACCATATGAAATAACTTATGGAAATTAGGGGCATAATCGTCATTACAAACTCGATAGAGAAGTAAATAATCGACGCTCGAGGGATAAGACGTTAGTCACGCTAAATCCTTTCAAAAGTCGTTAGTATTACACAAGGGAAAGTCTCGGGGCCCACGGACGAGTATCAAACCAATCCGAGTCCATCTATGAAAGTTGGAGACCATTATTCATTATAGAATCTCCTACGAACGTTTCGAAGCGATCCGAGCTCGTCTATGAAAGTTACGGTCGTTCGTAGTTGCGGAGTCTTTTTTTTTTTTTTTAAAAAAAAACAACGTCCTTTATGCAACATTTAAAATCCAACTATACAAAAGACTTAAGAACCATAATTTGACCATATTAAGAACGTCAACATCAAGAAGTGAATAAGAATCGTATACGGGCTCGGATCTTAAGAATGGAGTTACCCCGAGACTCGTATCATAGCCTACTTACAATTAGGACATGCCAAAAGAAAGAAAGGTTAGCTTTACATACCTTGTCCGCTTCCTAAGCTAATCCGAATTTAAGTCTCGGCTTCCCAAATCTACAACAACATCATTAGATACCAAACATTAGCCATAGGCACTCTTAAAATTCAATTCTAGGCTAGCACTTTATCTACGAGAAAAGCATTTCCCTGTAAATTCAACATCCCCGAGAATTCAACTCGGCCAAATCTTCAACAACAATACCAATAACCACACTAACAACATCAACAATCAATTCAAAATGCATTCTAACGTCAATAACTCTTTTCTACATAATTCGACAACATTCCACAAACCCGAAACCTTCCAATTGCCATAGGGATAACAACAACACATTTCTTTCTTCCAAATTCATAAACTACACCAACAATCTACACATTAACAACATTAACCTCAATAATACAAGAAATTATGATAAAATCACATTACCTTCTCCAACAACCTACAAACGATTACAACTTCAATTTGAATCATTAAACCATCATTCTCATCATAGAATCCATACAACAACAACCAAAAATACTAAATAAAATTTAGTTCATTCCTTGTCACAAAACAGCCCATACTCACGGCTCAACATCAACATACAAAGTTTCATGAATTTCATCCATTTCTACACACTATTCCCTCCGTTCTAATCCGTTAAACTCGAATAAACTTGTTAACAATGAAAAGGAACCTTAATCTTACCTCAAGTGTGCAGCCACCACGTCCACCCTCTTCTTCTTGGTTGATTTTTAGCTCAAATTGAAGGCAACGCGACGTACGACACTTTTCTCTTCATGGGCTTCGGAATTCGGGGCGCGGATTTTGGTCAAAATTAGTTTTTCTCTCTAGGCTCTCCTCTCTCTTTTTCTCCAGAATTTTCTGGGTGTTTTGGTATGAAATATGAGGAGAAAAGGCTGATATTTCATTTAAAAAGGTGTGGGTAATGGGCCTAACCCGGTTGGGCTCGGGTTGGGCCTGGCCCACTGACCTTTCTTCCTTAAAATATCCATATCTCCTTATCCCGATGTCTCCTGTGAACCCAAGACCTATGGTTGGAAATATATTTCAATTATCTACAACTTTAGTTCTGGGAGTTTTCCCAAATTCCAAACTCATAATGCCGTTTTGGCCCCTCGAAGTCAGATCACCCGAAGACGTTTTCTTAAATCGTCCTTTTGGAGGGCTTACACTCATTTTTAGCTTATGGGTCCTTCTTAGGACTTGCTCAACTTCACATGTACTACCCATATATCTCTTCATATGTCCTTTATAAAATCCCGACATGTGGGTCCCACCTTAACACACGGCCACTTTGGCCTTTTCATGAAATTTTTATTTCAACTTCTAGCCCCTAATTTCCCTTAATATTCCATACCAATAAAATTCATAAACAACTTATGCATTAAAACAAAATCGAAGGTCAAAAATCTCAACCTCGCATCCCGGAGTAGTCTTGCCCTTAACTTATCGTGGTTAGCCCGGAATGTCCCAATGCACAAAATTCGGGATATAACATCCTCCCCCCTTTAGAACATTCGTCCTCGAATGTTAAACTAGCCTTACAGGGTCTTATAAGCACTTCGGGGAGTCTCTTTTATAGCTACCACATACAATCCATTCACCAATCAACATAACCCACGGGAATTTGGATTACTTGACGACATAGGAAACAAGTAGGAATACGTATTCTTCATCTCTTCCCGTTATTGTTCCGCTACAATACCTTAACGGAAGCTATGTATTTAGTACACAATTTTCTCACCCGATGGTCCAATATACCTCGGGCTTAACTTCTCTTTTCTTTCGAATCTCGTAACACCCTTCATGGGTGACACTTTCAGAAATACTTAATCGCCAATTTGGAGCTCCAAATGTTGACGTCGATTATCTTCATATGACTTCTATCGACTCTGGTTGCCAAGAACCTTTTCTGCATAAGCTTCACCTTATCAATAACTTGCTGAGTCTTATTCGGGCCAATTAACTTAGTTTCGCCAACATCGAACCAACCAGTCGGTGTCCCGCACCTTCTGCCATACAAAGTCTCATACGGCCATCCGGATGCTAGAATGGTAGTTGTTATTATAGGCAACCTCCATACGTGGCAGATGATCATTCCAAATGTCTCTGTAATCAATAACGCAAGCCCGCAACATATCCCTTAGCGTCTGAATAGTATGCTCGGTCTGCGCGTCAGACTAGGGGTGACATACTGTACCGAGACTCACTTATGACATCATCCCTTCTGGAGTGAGCTTCAGGAGTTAACTGTAAACTGAGCTCTTATGTCTGAGATCATAGATGTGAGGGTGTTATGAAGTCTCTCCATATAATTGCGCATAGCCTTTAACCGAATAAATGGTCTTGGATATACTATTGTACCGGCTCTGGCGGTTCAGTGGTCGGCGTCGTTAGTCCTTATATCCTTGTCACCATTTTCCTTTACATTCCGAGTACTCACCTAACATGACTTTGTCGTTAGTGAATATAGTGGTTATGTATATACGAAATGGTCCTGCACCCTTCGCCATCCTTCGCAGTACTGCTATATTTATGGCAACTCGTAATTCGAGTTTAAACTGAATCCTTGGGCTCTTGCCACAACTTTTCCTTTAGCTTTTTGCCCTCAAATCTTACAATGCTACACAAAAGCATAGGGCTACGAAAATTTTTACTACCTTACAATTCTCTCATAACACAAGTATACGTGTCTCTGATTTCCCTACGTTGGCAATCATTTCGAACTCTAGCTCCAAGCTAATAAATTTGCCCTTCAGGGGCATGAAGACGCCGTAATCCCTTTCAAGTCTAGTATGTTCTCCCCCCCTTTATTAAGGGGGTCCTAATGCACCCACAGTTTTTAGATATCCATCGTCTCGGCACTTATCTTTCGAGAATTAGAAATCTCTTAACATCGTTGCACGGCCTAATCATCCTTTTCTTTACTTCTCATTTTTCGTTGTGATCACTACCCTTTCGTTCCACTCGTCGAAGTCTGTTCTCTAACCTCACACATTCCTCTCTTATCCCATACTACCACACTCTATCCCTCTCACACGCCTAACCTCGAATTTTTATCCAAATAGTGTCGTGCTTGCCCGTCGCCTCTCTTGGAGGCTTCCTCTCTCATGTTCCTTACTCTTTCGCTTTTTTCCGACATTTAGGTCACCTTGCCTTCCATCTATTCACTTTCTTTCTTTTCCAAAATATCATTGTGTTAGAACTTTCCAAGCTTAACCCGTAGTGAAAACAACATCGCTTGCCTTATAACATTTGTGCCATTTTATTTTCTTTCACTTGAACTTCCTTACCCCGTCCGATTAATGCCTTCCAACATGTCACAACGTCGATTGTTGGGATTCAATATAGCCATGTATGAGATGTCATAGTCATACGTATACATAATCGCTACCATCTTGTTTACAAAATATTTCCAACACTATTCAACTTACTTCGTTTCTAAAGCTGTATTACACCTTCCTTCTTTTTCACCGGTTCGATCCGCCTCGTCCTACATGACCTCTTAAGGTTCCTGCCCACTCTGTATACTCTGATTTCTCTTAGGCTACCCCAGCTTTCCATTTATCTCTCCTATGACCGACTCCACAAGACTTTTAGTAAACTTCCCAGGGGTCACCCATCCTAAAATTGCTCCCACTCCAGCACGCTTAACTTTGGGACTCTGATGAAATACGACGTTCTAATGTTAATATGATCGCGTCGACCTTGTCGCACGACCTTCAGCACATAATTTGGAGTAAGTTGAAGTCTGGACAGATTTCAGAACGCCCTCATAACACACCTCCCGCCGAATTAAAAAAAAGTCTCTTACTTCGACCCAATAATTATTTAATACTCGTAGTTATTCCAAATTCTCAGTTAGGGGGCACTCATATTCCAACGACAAGTGTCCAAAGTTCTCTTGGAATAGTATCTTCACCCCCACTTATATCATCCGTTTCTTTGATGAAATTATACCGCCCCATCTGTTCCTTAAGTCTATCGTTTTTGCCGCTTAAAGATTCCATTATTTTTTAGGTGAAATCGTGTGCACGTAGTATCCCTTTATGCTTTATGCCTTTTTACCCTTACCGTGATGCCCAACGTAGGCTTCTAATTCACTCAAAAACATCCCAAGTTCGTCTCAATGATGATCTCATCTTATCACCATATCGTCGCACTACCCTATTGACTTCATAACTATGTATTCCCTTTTTTTTCCACAATCGTACCCGTTTACTCACGTCTATCTTGGGTGCTTCTTTTAGCATTCCCTTACCATATTTCTCTAGTCTATGTCCGTCCTTTTTTTTGCGCAAGAGGAGCTTTATAATACCCCTACATTTTTGGAAAATATTACTCCTACATAATCCCTTTCTTATTTTCAAATCATATTCTCGTTCACCCTATTTGTTCTCCTCATACCAATCATTTCCTAGCACTCATTCTACCTCGTTGCTCATCTTTCTATGGCTTGGTCTTTCACGGTTCCGTCAACGATATTACTCGTGTTCATGGCTACACATGTCATCATCTATTACGCACCGTTATCTTACCCGCTTTTCTTTTCATCTCCCTCTCTTTTTTTTTTTGTGCTCGCTATCGTTTCCGTTATCTCGTAATTTCTATTCTGTACTTTCCCTGTAGAAGAACTTCATAAATCCATCTTTTCTTTTTTTTTCCACTAACTCACCTTCATACTTGAGTCACACAAATCACGTCATACCTTTTAGCCACTTCCTCGCTAGGCTTTGCTTACTTTCATAACAGTCCTTACTATATTCCTATAATATCCTATTCGTAATCAATCGTATAGTGTAATACTTCTTAACCTTTTGCCCATTCTTGTCAATCTGATCCTTAATATCCCACAAGCTGTCTTATCTATACATTCGTATTCGTCACAATTCTTTATTCCGATTCCGGATTTATGCCCGGTTTCTTTTCGTACTCTTGTCTCAATCATACTATTATTTCTTCTAACTATAGTCTCGTCATAATTTATCCGTGCTTATCAATTCAGTTGGTACCCTAATATAACACTCTATCAAGATTTGCCAACCTCTTCTAACTCATCTCTTAATATCACAAGCCCTTTCCAAATTCTCTTTACCATGTCGACATCGACCTCCTAATTACCATTACCGCCAATTCAAGTAGTTAACTTATTTTTCAAGGTCAGCCGTACTTGCAACTTAGTCAAATTCTATCCTTTATTTTTCAAGGCATATTACAAACCCATACCTCATTCTTGTTTTATTCCCCGGAAAAATTTCTAGTTTCCTTTGTATTTCTCACTATCTCAAAACCTGTACACAGGAAATACCAACAATGCCTCACAGGGCCAACATATATATATACATATCATATCAAATCGCAGCCACACAGGGCTCCCAGTATCGACAACAGTATGAAAATAGTGGACTTACCTCGTATATCCAACTCGAACTGCACCTGTTACACTTTCCTGTTTACTTTTCCCTTCCAATTTTTTTTTTTGACTTTACATTTCAATCGTACTTTAATGCCTTAGTCAACATATGCCTTTCGTACCTTTACTTACCTGCGTGCTTTGTAACTTCCAATGTCGTTAATCGCTTTCTTCTGTCGATGTCATCCTTCTGCTGAAATCAAAAGTTAGTACGGAGAATCTCATTTCCTATGACTTGGCTCTATCGCACGATCTAAGACAGAAAGAAGGTCACTGATTCCTAAATGCCCCGCAGCCTCCTGTTTATAAGTGTGGCCGGCTTCACACCATAAACAAGACTCTGCCGGACACGGTCTGTAGACAATCCGAGGACGAACCGCTCTGATACCACTTTTGTCACGACCCAACCCCGTAGGCCGCGACTAGTGCCCGAACTGGGCACCCGTACACACCCATTAATCAGAAATAGCATACGAATAACTTATATAGTATACAAATAACATATACGTACAGAAAAGTGAAACGTCGCCCCAAAGCTGTCACAAATGTATTTACAGATCATAATCACATCTTTCAACAGATGATATCACATATAAGCCGGTAAGGCTATCATAGTATAGGGGGACGTCCAAATCACAAATCACACAGACACAACTGAACAGTGATCACCCACAACCCACACATATATGTCTACAGACCTCTAAGAGTCATAACAAAATCATATGACGGGACAGGGCCCCGCCGTACCCATGAATAGACATATAGTATATACATATGCATCGGAAGAATCGCACCAAAACATAGGCTCCAAAACAAGGGAGCGCTCCAAGTCACCGAACAGAATCCTAAGTCGGTGGATCGTCCAAATAAGTACCGTACCGCGCGGCATGAAACGCAACCCCCGAAGAAAGGGGTCGTACGGAATATGTACCGAGTATGCAAAGTATGAAAAATAATAAATAGGATCATAGTCAAAAGAGATACGGAAAGTAAATGCAATATTCAAAATATCAAAATGCTTACTCATTAAAAATAAATCATGCATGGGGCTCTTAGAATATGGTCGCCCGCCCGTCGTTGGCGCCATAACACATCATCACACCAGAAGGTTTCATATCTCCGTATCCCCGTCACACAGCATAACACATCATAACGCCATAACACAGCATAACACCAAATATAATCGGAACCCGGCCCTCTAACGAGGGGCTCGGCGAACCGGACACATCATACTCCGGAATATAACATAGTGCGCACGATACATAACCGGCCCGGGACTCGGCGAAAGAGATAACAACCATATGCACGAGCAGAGTCGTGAGCAACTATATGCAGTTTAAAACATTTTCAAAGACTCGATAGAATAATCAAAGTGAACCATCATTTTAGAACCAAGGCGATAGTCAAATCAAGTTTCTTCCGAATGTCGTTCGAAGATATATCAATAGAACTTTAGGACTCATAGATACGTATCAAACCATATGAAATAACTTATGGAAATTAGGGGCATAATCGTCATTACAAACTCGATAGAGAAGTAAATAATCGACGCTCGAGGGATAAGACGTTAGTCACGCTAAATCCTTTCAAAAGTCGTTAGTATTACACAAGGGAAAGTCTCGGGGCCCACGGACGAGTATCAAACCAATCCGAGTCCATCTATGAAAGTTGGAGACCATTATTCATTATAGAATCTCCTACGAACGTTTCGAAGCGATCCGAGCTCGTCTATGAAAGTTACGGTCGTTCGTAGTTGCGGAGTCTTTTTTAAAAAAAACGTCCTTTATGCAACATTTAAAATCCAACTATACAAAAGACTTAAGAACCATAATTTGACCATATTAAGAACGTCAACATCAAGAAGTGAATAAGAATCATATACGGGCTCGGATCTTAAGAATGGAGTTACCCCGAGACTCGTATCATAACCTACTTACAATTAGGACATGCCAAAAGAAAGAAAGGTTAGCTTTACATACCTCGTCTGCTTCCTACGTAAATCTGAACTTAGGCCTCGGCTTCTCAAAATCTACAACAACATCATTTGGTATCAAACATTAGCCATAGATTCTTAAAATTCAATTCTAAACTAGCACTTTATCTACGAAATTTGGGCAGCATTTCCCCGTAAATTCAACAACCCCGAGAATTCAACTCGGCCAAATCTTCAACAACAATACCAATAACCACACTAACAACATCAACAATCAATTCAAAATGCATTCTAACGTCAATAACTCTTTTCTACATAATTCGACAACATTCCACAAACCCGAAACCTTCCAATTGCCATAGGGATAACAACAACACATTTCTTTCTTCCAAATTCATAAACTACACCAACAATCTACACATTAACAACATTAACCTCAATAATACAAGAAATTATGATAAAATCACATTACCTTCTCCAACAACCTACAAACGATTACAACTTCAATTTGAATCATTAAACCATCATTCTCATCATAGAATCCATACAACAACAACCAAAAATACTAAATAAAATTTAGTTCATTCCTTGTCACAAAACAGCCCATACTCACGGCTCAACATCAACATACAAAGTTTCATGAATTTCATCCATTTCTACACACTATTCCCTCCGTTCTAATCCGTTAAACTCGAATAAACTTGTTAACAATGAAAAGGAACCTTAATCTTACCTCAAGTGTGCAGCCACCACGTCCACCCTCTTCTTCTTGGTTGATTTTTAGCTCAAATTGAAGGCAACGCGACGTACGACACTTTTCTCTTCATGGGCTTCGGAATTCGGGGCGCGGATTTTGGTCAAAATTAGTTTTTCTCTCTAGGCTCTCCTCTCTCTTTTTCTCCAGAATTTTCTGGGTGTTTTGGTATGAAATATGAGGAGAAAAGGCTGATATTTCATTTAAAAAGGTGTGGGTAATGGGCCTGACCCGGTTGGGCTCGGGTTGGGCTGGCCCACTGACCTTTCTGCCTTAAAACGTCCATATCTCCTTATCCCGATGTCTCCTGTGAACCCACGACCTATGGTTGGAAATCTATTTCAATTATATACAACTTTCATTCTGGGAGTTTTCCCAAATTCCAAACTCATAATGCCGTTTTGGCCCCTCGAAGTCAGATCACCCGAAGACGTTTTCTTAAATCGTCCTTTTGGAGGGCTTACACTCATTTTTAGCTTATGGGTCCTTCTTAGGACTTGCTCAACTTCACATGTACTACCCATATATCTCTTCATATGTCCTTTATAAAATCCCGACATGTGGGTCCCACCTTAACACACGGCCACTTTGGCCTTTTCATGAAATTTTTATTTCAACTTCTAGCCCCTAATTTCCCTTAATATTCCATACCAATAAAATTCATAAACAACTTATGCATTAAAACAAAATCGAAGGTCAAAAATCTCAACCTCGCATCCGGAGTAGTCTTGCCCTTAACTTATCGTGGTTAGCCCGGAATGTCCCAATGCACAAAATTAGATCAGATCAGGACTCATCAGTTTGAGGATGTCCAATTGAGCAAGATTTGAGATAGGGTTCTGAGGGGTGAGGCCAAGGAGGCCATGATTGATTCTGAGGGTACTTTGAGGATTAAGGGGCGCCTATGCGTTCCTCGCATAGGTGACTTGATTCATTTGATTTTGACTCAGGCCCATAGCTCTCGATATTCAATTCATTTGGGGGCGACTAAGATGTATCGTGATTTGAGGCAGCATTACTGGTGGCGCCGCTTGAAGAGGGATATAGCCAATTTTGTGGCTAAGTGTGGTAATTGTCAGCAAGTTAAGTATGAGCACCAGCGACCCGGTGGTGTACTTCAGAGGATGCCCATTCCCGAGTGAAAGTGGGAGACGATTGCCATGGATTTCGCTGTGGGTCTTCCGAAGGCCCTGGGTAAGTTTGATCCGATTTGGGTGATATTTGATCGGTTGACTAAGTCTGCTCATTTCATTGCAGTTCGAGTTTCTTATACCGTCGAGAAGTTAGCCAAGTTGTACATTCGTGACATTGTGAGATTTCATGGGGTTCCCATTTCTATCATATCTAATCGGGGTACTATCTTCACTTCCCATTTTCGAAGAGCTTTTCCTGATGAGTTGGGTACCCGAGTAGATCTTAGTACAGCTTTTCACCCCCAGACTTATGGCCAGTCCGAGCGGACCATTTAGGTGCTTGAGGATATGTTGAGGGCTTGCGTTATAGACTTTGGTGGTCATTGGGATCAGTACTTACCGTTGGCAGAGTTTGCGTATAACAACAGTTATCACTCGAGTATCGACATGGTGCCTTTGTATGATAGGAGATGTAGATCCCCGGTTGGTTGGTTTGATGCATTTGATGTTCGACCTTGGGGTACGGATCTATTGAGAGAGTCTCTTGAGAAGGTGAGGGTGATCAGGTTCTTTTTAAGATTTCACCATGAAAGGTGTTATGAGATTTGGGAAGAGAGATAAGTTGAGTTCGAGGTATATTAGGCCATTTAAGATCCTTGATCGTGTGGGCGATGTTGCTTATGAGTTGGCCTTGCCACCAGGCTTGGCAGACGTTCATCCAGTTTTCCATGTGTCTATACTGACGAAGTATCATGCCGATGGTACTTATATCATTCGTTGGAACTCGGTGTTACTTGATGAGAATCTGACTTACGAGGAGGAGCCTATTGCGATTTTGGATAGGCAGATTCGAAGGTTGAGATCTAAGGAGATAGCTTTTGTGAAGGTGCAATGGAAGCATCATCCTGTTGAGGAGGCCACTTGGGAGACTAAGTTCAAAATGCGTAGCCGATATCCTCAGTTGTTTGCCGATTTAGGTGCTTTTCCGTTCTTTTCCTTTCGTCACTCGAAGATGAGCAATGGTTTAATTGGTATCTGATATAACGACCCGTTTGGTCGTCATAGCCTTTTCGATGCTTTTGGCCCTTTCCTGAGATTGTTCAGCTCACGTTTAACTCGAGGAAATCATTGACACGCTTCTCAAGGTCTTTGGTTATGATTTAGGTGACTTTGTGAGAAATTTGGGTTTAAAGCGAAAACGATTGACTCAAAGTTCACTTTTGGGTAAACGGACCTTTTTCAAGAATTTGTCTATTCCGAGAGGTCCAAATGGTCTTTTAGAACTTATGTGTATATTTGGTTCAGTTCCCAATTCACTCGGGTGTATTTTGGGACGTGGATTGGAAAGTTGGTCATGAGGTATTGGGGGTTAACTCAGTCAATAAGACCTCTGTTGGGAATTCTGAGGCCACGACTGAGTCCGTATCATGTTTTTATGTATGTCTGCATATATGGTTTGTGAGCAGATGGCCTCGGGTGATAGTCGGAATTTCGGGTTGAATTAGTGAAACTTGGAAGTTTCTAGTGTCTGGTGCCTGCTATGGCGGCACCAGGACCGCGGCAGCGGTACCGCTTTAGCTGTGGCCCTGCCGCTATAGCGGTTTGGTACTTTTGGTATGGACCGCGGAAGCGGTCACGAGACGGCGGGAGCGGGACCGCTGAAGCGCTAGATTGGGAGCGGAAGCAGGTGACGGGAAATTAGATTCATTAAATGTGTGTTAAAAGCCCGAAGTCTTTCATGCAATACCACTCCGACTTTAGAGCTTTTTGGGAGCATTCAAGGCTATTCTTCATAGTAAATCATTGTGGTAAGTTCTTTCACCTTCCTTTCAATTCCTTGTTCCATTAATCATCTTAGGAATCCATTAATCATGCTAGTTTCATTAAGAGCCTGAGGATTAAAAGAGGGTTCAATGGGTTCTTCATTCTAGGCTATTAAATCTTGATTTATTAATTGGGTTAGCTTCATTAAGCATGGAATTGATGATTAGAAACTATTATTGCATGATTCCTTCCTTATTAGTGTGTAATTTACGAAATTAGAAGTTAGAGTTTATACCCAAATTTGGGGTTTTGCCTAGAATCCAATATTAAGTGATTTGTTAGTTCTTCTAGCGTGTGATTGATGGGAATTGACCACCTTGAGCATTAATTTCATGTTGAGACCTAGAGATTCCTAATTTCATCTCTGTAGTTCATAAACCCCATTCCATAGGTTGGGATTTGGGCCTTGAATAGTAGTTAGTAAGGTTGAATGATGTTTCTTCTTGATTCTAATTTTATGATTCAGATATGATTAGACTTCCATTATCTCGAGGCTCAAAGGAAGGGAAAGACTAAGGTTTGACTATTGGAAACTTTGTTGTTCGGTTCTCCAGGTAGGTTACGATTTACCTTATGGTGAGTCTTCGATTAGCGAAGCGTATGTTTAGATGATACTGTTAGAGAATGCATGTAAACCTTCGAGTATGAATTGGGGTTGTATATTTTCTTAGGTTGGGCCTTGTTGAGTGATTTGGGGGCTAGCCACCCAGTTGCGTTGTTGACTTATCTTGTTTTATTTACTTATTGGCTCGTTGCCATGTTGACACATTGGATATTGGTGATTAGTGATATATCATGGCTATGATATTGCGGTACTTTACTTGATTGATATTGAGATGAGAATTGTGATTCCATTTTGGCTTATTATACCGCCTTATTATTAATATTACTTGTGTGCCATGAGTGGTATTTTTAGGGATTGAATTGGTTATTGATATTACATTGCATCGTATTCATACTCATTTTCATGATACATTGATATTGCATTGTTATGGTACTGATAATGATAAGTGACAGAGTGTAGCCTCGGAGGTCTTTGTCGGAGAGCGTAAAAAGGAGATGAGAGTCCGTGATCCGAGGTCATTTACCGGAGCGAAATGAGTGTACGTTGCCCGAGGTCTCTTGCCGGGAATGAAATGAGTGCTCGATGCCCGAGGTCTCTTGCATGGATCGAGAGAGCGCTCGTCACCGAGGCCATTGCCCAGATGAGTGGTACAAGGACTTCGCGGGGCCCCCATGTGTTGTGCTGCCAAGATGTGATGTTCTATCGGTTGGTGTGCATGTGTACGGTGCATATGCATTGCATTTATCATTCATACATTATTGCATTGCATTGTACCCCTTGGTTTTCTGTGATATGATTGTGATATATTGGTTCGGAATGGTTATACTGAGACTTGACACAGTTAGGCTTAGCTGGTATAACATAGGTGATGACTTGTTGTGATATGATTGGGATATACTGGTTCGGAATGGTTAGATTGATACTTGGCATAGCTGGGTTTAGATGCTATAACATAGGTGATGACTTGTACTGTTGTTATGGATTCGTGTTGACTTGTACCTTATTGTTTTACTTATTTATCTTGCTTTGTCGTCTTTATATACGTTAGCTAGTCTTAGTCAGCCTATGATACCTACCAGTACTTGTTGTTCGTATCGACTCCGCACTTGCCGCATTCTTTTATGAATGTAGAGTACTGTGTGCAGATCTACTTCTACCCGTCATGGCCGATATTTGAGGAATGTCGATTCGAGTCTCTTTAGGGTGAGCATGAGGACGATCGTTGCCCGAAGACTCTTCATATTATTATGTCTTGCTTTCCATTATGCGGCATGATTGTTAGACTATTTATGTATTATTACTCAGAATTGTAGTATTTGGTTTAGATGCTCTTGTGTGACCAGACCAGATACTGGGTGGATTTCATTTACTTCCGCACTTATTTATATTATATTTGTGAGACTTACGTTATTTTACTTTCTTCTGTTACTTTCTATCTTTTGTGAATGTTGAGTTAAGGGTTCGCCTACCGAGGCGTGAAAGGTAAGTGCCCGCACGACTTAGTGAAATTTGATCGTGACAACTTGCTTGGAGGTTGTACCAAGTTGTATGCCATATTTCAGGCACAAAATGCTATCCTCAGATTTTCTATGTTGATGTAGAGATCATGAGTGTTGAAGTAATAATGGACAAACTAGGAGAAAAATAGTATGAAAATTTTATTATTCTTCATTGAATATTTTTCCTCACAAGTCTTGGTCTTGGATTCAGGTTTTGTTGGTCTTTCAGGACCAAACTGGATATGTCAGTACATGATTGAGTAGGGAAATCATGTCTTCACGTATGGACTGCATCAAATATCAGATGATAGAAGGATCTGTAAGTCACAACGATAAGTGTTGTATTTGTCTAGTAAGAGCTTTTTCAATTTGTTGTTTTCTACTCAAAGTCTAGCCATGTGAGTTAGATTTCCTTACTCGAAGTATTTTTTTCGTTTCTACAAGAGGACTTTTGTGATGGAAAAATCATTGAGAGGACCGACTGTTGGCACAACATTTACTTTAATTGCATCAGTCAGAGGCTCATGCAGAAGAATTATTGCCCCCTCTACAAAAGGATTTTACATTGACATTTTGAGGACTCTAAAACTAGAATCATTACTTCAACCTATTTAACTCCTTATCTTCATTTAAGCCCTTTGTTTACTTTTGACGGTAATTAATACCTTTGAAACCTCAATAAATCACTAATGTCCTATGCAAGTGCTTGTTGCGTGCTGAAGTGGTGCTAAAACTTTTAGTTTAAGTTGATAAATATTAAATGGTAATATGATAAAGGGCGTAAGTAATCTACCAATATATATATTGATAATATTGCATTATTGTGATTTCAACCCCAGAAAGCACTATGAGAATTTTCTGGGCTTAGTTAAATGATGGAGCTTTTAGAAGGAAAGATAATCAATGGTAATGCAATATGGTAATGGCGACTTTATTTACCCACAGGAAATTAAACCAGGGTGGAAGCATTGGTCTATCCAATTTAACTCCAATAAATGCGACACCTCCCCATAGTGCTCATGCTCCACATGGGCAGAGTTCTGAAAAAAAGGCTTCTCGCATTCATTTGTTTATAAAGACGTGTTACACCTCGAAATTTTGGGTTGTTGCGCGGTAAATAGACTAACACAAGTTAAGGTGTATATGGTGTCCCTACAAGTAAGAAGGGATACTTAATGATTCTAATTAAGATTTCAAAGACATTTGAGGAGAGAGAAGAAAGTTTGTTGGAGAAAGTTAAGGTAGAGAGTGTCTTACCCCATGTACAAATATACTAGCAGGTGTTCCTGGTAATTTATAGGATTTTAAGTTGAACAGATCGAATTGATGAAATCTGAACTGAATCAGAAAAATTCTGCAGACACCAGTCACTGTGGACGGGCCGTCGACATGTCGACGGACCGTCACTATGTACCGCCAACATGTTCCTGCAGACTGAGATCTACAGGCGCAATTTGACGGACCGTCGACACGTCGACGGTATTGTCGATCCAACCATCAACATGTTTCTGCAATTAGGGATTTACATGGGTAAGTCGACGAAGAAAGTCGACGGATGGTCGTCACGTCGACGGGTCGTCGACCTGCTCGTCGAACCACTTCTCTGGAACCTTCCAGTTTCAGCTATAAATAGACGACCCTTGTCCATAATTTTCAGATTTCACTCTCTCTCTAAGTCTTGGAAGCTCTAGAATATTCCTCACAC
This sequence comes from Lycium ferocissimum, assembly GCF_029784015.1. Taxonomy (NCBI): domain Eukaryota; kingdom Viridiplantae; phylum Streptophyta; class Magnoliopsida; order Solanales; family Solanaceae; genus Lycium; species Lycium ferocissimum. The sequence continues at coordinate 32,669,665 of NC_081346.1, forward strand.
CATATTATCATATATCTAAGAGAAATCAAGGATTAAACACCAAGAATTAGCAAAATCAAGTGTGTGGATGCTCACTAGGGTTTGTGGAGATCAGGAAGTTCTTTTGCATTGAAGTGGAGTTTTCCTCCAAGTAAAGTGTTGTCACCCAAAGTCCATTCCTACATCATCAAAGGTGAGTTTTATATTCAATTCATGTTATTAAGAACATTGAGTGGTTGAAAGACTTGGATTATGGAAGGAAGAAGAATATGGAGTGCAAATATGGAAAGAGTGACATTCTTGAATAATGACTTGACTTGAATTATAGTTCTTAACATGCCATGAGTATAATCTTGTGGTGAATCATAAAATGATGTAAAAGGGATATTATATGAAAATGGATATGATGTTATGTCATAGTTATGGTTATGGTTGACATTGGAAGGGTATTTTAAGAATTGAATAATGTTAACTTGAGAAAGTCTAGTGATTATGATATTATGGATGTCCTTATTGATGTTTGGGAGTTGTCTTATTTTATGGAAGAAGATGTCGAAACAAAGGAAATATCGCCAAATTATCATTAACTCTTAATTGCTTTAGCTTAGCCTTAAATGTGTTCCCAATGGCCTAATCATGATACGGCTTCTCTTGAATGTTGTGTTGTGAGCTTGGAAGGAGAACGTTTAGTCGTTAAGAAGACATAAAGGTATGTGAGGCTATTCCCCTTCTTTCAAAGGCATGAGTCTTACATTGTGAATTCTTCCCTATATTTCCATGACCTTCTTACACCCCTGAAGATGAAAGTTAAAGGTCCTTAAGAGCTTCTTATTAGATATGTTCTATGATAGTGATGATGATAATGACGCCTTCATGAGCTGGAGAATCCTATGTTCACGATTCATTGATGTTAGTCCTCGTTGTTGCCTCACGTCATGATACTAGTTCTTTCAAGGCGAGGCATAGTGATGATGATGTTTCATAATGTAATCGGAGGTTTCTGACGTTACATCACTCCGACACATTGATAGATTCTATTTGAGCTCCCATTCATGCTTTAGCTTATGTATATGTAAGATTACACCGCGCCTACACGGCCGGGCAGCACCACTGCTGTGAGCGTAGTGGGCGGCTTATGGATGATTACACCGTGTCTATATGGCACGGGCAGCACCACTAGTGGGCGGTGCGATATAGTAACCCCGGACGCGGGTTAATGATGTTATTGAGTCAAAGAGTTTATGTATGCATGTGTTATATGATTTAAAAGTAAAAGTGAGCATGTATGATTCCTCCTCAAGAGGGAAGCAGTTGCAATCATCTTTTCTTCTTATGCTTTCTATATTTCCTTATTATGTTACCATATATGCCTTACATACTCAATACATTATTCTTACTGACGTCCTTTTCTTTTATGCATGTTGTGTTCATGCCCACAGGTAGACAGGGAGACGGCGGAGACGCTTAGGTGCTTACTCAGCGGATTTGCAGGAGGACTCCACTACTTCGAAGTTGCCACTTCTTAGTACATTCTTTGGTGTATATATTGGGGCATGGCGGGCTCCTGTCCCGTCCTTATGATTTTCGTCTTCTATTAGAGGCTCATAGATACCTATGTGTGGGTTGTAGATGCCATGTGATCATCTTCATTGTACATTCGGTACATCATTTTGTAGCCCTGAGGGCTTATGTCTAATAATGTTTTGGGAAACATTGACGACCGTTTTATGATAAGTCTTGTGTGAGAATGTTCAGCTCCAGGTACCTATCATGGCCCACTAGCATGGTCGTGACAAAAGTGGTATCAGAGCAGTTCCGTGCTAAGGTGTGTCTACGAGCCGTGTCCAGTAGAGTCTTTTTTATAGGTGTGAAGTGCGCCACACTTATAAACAAGAGGCTGCAGGGCATTTAGGAATAATGATCATCTTTCCTCTCCATAGATCGTGCGATTGAGCTACGTTATAAGAATTCCTTTCCCTTAACTGTGTGTTATGATTTCAACGATGCCGGTATAGAGAAAAGCAACAGCCATCCAAAAGGGCAAGACTGCAGCAGGGAGGCGGGTTGAACAGGAGCCACTGGTGCATATAGAGGAGGGTGAGTCCCATAATGAGGCTCCATCTCATACCTCTCAGTGCCCATATTAGAGAAGCATGAAGAGGCCTCAGCTCCAGCTCTAGTGCCTCCAGTTCCTCCACCGGTTGCTTCGAGCCAGCAGATGACCGAGGCTATTCAGCTATTGACTCAGTTAGTTGCTGCTCAGGCCCAGCGGCAGAGTGCGGGTCTGGTTGATAGAGCCACTAGTGCCAGAGCCCGTGATTTTATGAGTTTGAACCCGTCGAAATTTTTCGGGTCAAGCCCGGATGAAGACTCGCAGGGTTTCATAGATGAGATGTTGAGGACGCTGAGGATTATACATGCTTCTGATACTGAGTTAGTAGAGTTAGCGTCGTATAGATTGCGGGATGTCGCTGTTATATGGTATAATAATTGGATAGTTTCAAGGAAGGAAAATGCACCTCTCCCGGTTTGGAGGGAATTCGTAGATGTCTTCCTTCGTCTCTATTTGCCACCCGAGGTTCGAAAGGCCCGAGCTGACAAGTTTTTGAATCTAATGCAAGTAAGTATGAGTGCTCGGGAGTATAGTCTTCATTTTAACTCATTGGCTAGACATGCTCCCACTATGGTAGCCGATATGGGAGACAGAGTACATAGATTTGTGAGTGGCTTAGGGCCACATTTGTTCAAAGATTGCTTGACAGCTTCATTGCAGGAGGGGATGGACATCTCCCGTATTCAGGCTCACGCTCAAAATTTAGAAGAGTAACAACAGCCGCAAAGGGGTGAGCGTGATGCGGACAGAGGCCATAGTAAGAGGGCCAGATTTGTCGGTGCTAGTAACGAGTATAGAGGGGGTCAGCGGCAACAGTACTCCAGTTATCCAGGCCAGTCCGCAGCTAGTGCACCTCCTCGATTCGCGGACAGAAGGTTTGATCGCCTTATTTATTCTGGTCCGGGTCAGAGTTCGAGGGTCTCAAGTCCTCAGTTAGGAGGTGATTCTAGTCGAAGGAGATCATTGATACCGCGATGCAGCCAGTGCGGTAGTTTACATTCGGGTCAGTGTCGCCGAGGATCAGATGTCTATTATGCCTGTGGTCAGGTTGGGCATATGATGCATGATTGTCCGTCGATGGGTGGTAGAGTTGGGGCTCAGCCTACAGGATCATTAGCAGGTTCTTCCTCGTCAGTGCGTCCCATAAGGCAGACTCCTCAGGTTTTAGCAGGTCGTGGTAGAGGCAGAGAGGTAGCATCTAGTTCGAGTGCCCCCAGCAGCCCCGTATTTATGCTTTAGCCGGACGTCGGGATTTTAAGTCCTCCCTTGATGTGGTTACAGGTACATTGACTATATTCTCTTATGATATCTATGCATTGATTGATCCAGGTTCTACCTTGTCGTATATTACCCCCTATGTTGATGGTCGTATCAGGGTGAAACCCGAGCCGATAAAACTTTTTGATGTATCCACTCCTGTTGGTGATCCGGTGATAGCTAGACAAGTATATAGGAATTATGTAATTGTGGTATGTGATCGTCAGACTAGAGCTGATTTGATTGAGTTGGAAATGTTAGATTTTGATGTGATTATGGGCATGGATTGGTTGGCCTCTTGTTACGCTAATGTGGATTGCAGAACAAAAATGGTTCAATTCCAATTTCTAGGAGAACCAGTGCTTGAATGGAAGGGAAACACAGCCACTCTTAGGGGTAGGTTTATTTCCTACCTCAAAGCAAGAAAGATGATTGCAAAAGGCTATATTTATCATTTGGTCCGCGTTCATGACACTAAAGCAAAGCCTCTAACTCTTCAATCTGTCCCGGTAGTAAATGAGTTTCCATATGTATTTCCGGATGAACTTCCAGGCCTTCTCCCGGAATGAGAAATTGACTTAACTATCGATGTGTTGCCGGACACCGAACCAATATCTATTCCTCCTTATAGAATGGCTCCTGCAGAGTTGAAAGAGCTAAAGGCACAACTGAAGGATTTACTCGAGAAGGGATTTATTAGGCCCAGTTTATCACCATGGGGAGCACCTGTCTTGTTTGTAAGGAAGAAAGATGGCTCCCTACGAATGTGCATCGACTATAGGCAGTCTAAAAAGGTGACAATCAAGAATAAATATCCACTTCCAAGAATTAATGATTTATTTGATCAACTACAAGGTGCTAAGTGGTTTTCCAAGATTGATCTGAGATCGGGGTATCATCAAGTGAGAGTTAGAGAAGAAGATATTCTGAAAAAAGCTTTCAGGACCAGGTATGGCCATTATGAATTCCGGGTGATGTATTTTGGGTTAACTAACGCCCCGGCAGTGTTTATGAATCTGATGAATAATGTATTCGGGCCCTTTCTTGATCTATTTATGATCGTGTTCATCGATGACATTCTGGTATATTCTCGGTTAGAAACAGAGCATGCGGACCATTTGCGTGTTGTCCTTGGAATTCTTCGGACTCGTGAACTGTTTGCCAAATTTTCAAAATGTGAGTTCTGGTTGAATTATGTGACTTTTCTGGGCCATATTATCTCAGCAGATGGTATTCGTGTAGATACTCAAAAGATTGAGGTTGTGAAGACTTAACCGAGGCCTACAACGCCTATAGAGGTTCAAAGCTTTCTGGGGTTAGCAGGTTACTACAGAATATTTGTGAAAGGATTTTCTTCTATTTCAGCACCATTGACGAAGTTAACGCAGAAATCAGCAAAATTTCAGTGGACCGATGCTTGTGAGCTTAGCTTCCAGGAATTGAAGGATAGATTGACTTTAGCCTCAGTCCTGACACTTCCAGAAGGATCAGAAGGCTATGTTGTTTATTGTGATGCCTCTGGTGTTGGGTTGGGCTGTGTATTGATGAAACACGGTAAGGTTATAGCCTATGCCTCCAGACAGTTGAGGAACCATGAGAAGAACTACCCGACTCACGATTTGGAATTAGCGGCGGTTATTCATGCTTTGAAAATATGGAGACATTATTTGTATGGTATCTATGTTGATATTTATATGGATCATAAGAGTCTTCCGTATATTTTCAAGCAGCAGGAGTTGAATTTACGGCAGAGGCGGTATTTAGAGCTATTGAAGGACTATGATGTGAGTATACTATATCATCCAGGAAAAGCAAATGTGGTGGCTGATGCTCTTAGCCGCAAATCCATGGGCAGTCTATATCATCCAGGGTGGAAGCATTCGTCTATCCAATTAACTCCAATTAATGTGACACCTCCCCATGGTGCTCATGCTCCACATGGGCAGAGTTCTGAAAAAAAGGCTTCTCAGACAGTTCATTTGTTTATGCCAGCACGTGTTACACCTCCGAATTTTGGGTTGTTGCGCGGTAAATAAACTAACGCAAGTTAAGGTATATATGGTGTCCCTACAAGTAAGAAGGCATACTTAATGATTCTAATTCAGATTTCAAAGACATTTGAGAAGAGAGAAGAAAGCTTGTTGGAGAAAGATAAGGTAGAGAGTGTCTTACCCCATGTACAAATGTACCAGCAGGTGTTCCTGGTAATTTACAGGTTTTTAAGTTGAACGGATCAAATCGACAAAAATCTGAACTAAATCAGGAAAATTCTGCAAACACCAGTCCTTTGTCGATGGGCCGTTGACATGTCGATGGACCGTCACTATGTACTGCCAACTTGTTCCTGCAGACTGAGATCTGCAGGCGTAATTTGACGAGTCTGGTCGACGAACCGTCGACACGTCGACGGGACCGTCGACCCAACCGTTAACATGTTTCTGCAATTTGGGATTTACAGGCATAAGTCAACGAAGCAAGTCGACGGACCATCGACACGTCAACGGGTCGTCGACCCGCTCGTTGAACCGCTTCTTTGGAACCTTCCAGTTTCAGCTATAAATAGACGACCCTTGTCTATAATTTTCAGATTTCACTCTCTCTCTAAGTCCTGGAAGCTCTAGAATATTCCTCACACCATATTATCATATATCTAAGGGAAACCAAGGATTAAACACCAAGAATTAGCAAAATCAAGTGTTTGGATGCTCACTAGGGTTTGTGGAGATCAAGAAGTTCTTTTGTATTGAAGTGGGGTTTTTCTCCTCTCCAAGTAAAGTGTTGTCACCCAAAGTCTATTCCTACATCATCAAAGGTGAGTTTTATATTCAATTCATGTTATTAAGAACATTGAGTGGTTGAAAGACTTGGATTGTGCATGGAAGAAGAATATGGAGTGCAAATATGGAAATAGTGACATTCTTGAATAATGACTTGACTTGAATTATAGTTCTTGACATGCCATGAGTATAATCTTGTGGTGAATCATACAAATGATGTAAAAGGGATATTATATGAAAATGGTTATGGTGTTATGTCATAGTTATGGTTATGGGTGACATTGGAAGGGCATTTTAAGAATTGAATAATGTTAAATTGAGAAAGTCTAGTGATTATGCTATTATGGATGTCCTTGTTAGTGTTTGGGAGTTGTCTTATTTTATGGAAGAAGTTGTCGAAACAAAGGAAATGTCGCCAAATTGTCATTAACTCTTATTTGCTTTTGCTTAGCCTTAAATGTGTTCCCAATTGCCTAATCATGATACGGCTTCTCTTGAATGTAGTGTTGTGAGCTTGGAAGGATAACATTTAGTCATTAAGAAGACATAAAGGTATGTGAGGCTATTCCCCTTCTTTCAAAGGCATGACTCTTACATTGTGAATTTTTCCCTATATTCCCATGACCTTCTTACACCCCTAAAGATGAAAGTTAAAGATCCTTAAGAGCTTCTTATGAGATATGTTCTATGATAATGATGCCTTCATGAGCTGGAGAATCCTATGTTCACGATTCATTGATGTTATTCCTTGTTGTTGCCTCACCTCATGATACTAGTTCTTTCAAGGCGAGGCATAGTGATGATGATGTTTCATAACGTAATCGGAGGTTCCCTATCTTAAGTCACTCCGACAGATTGGTAGCTTTTATTTGAGCTCCCATGCATGCCTTAGCTTATGTATATGTAAGATTACAGCGCGCCTACACGGCCGGGCAGCACCACTACAGTGAGCGTAGTGGGCGGCTTATGGATGATCACACCGTGTCTATATGGCACGGGCAGCACCACAAGTGGGTGACGTGAGATGGTTACCCCGGACGCGAGCTAATGATGTTATTGATTTAGAGAGTTTATGTATACATGTGTTATATGTTTTAAAGGTAAAAGTGAGCATGCTTGATTCCGCCTAACGAGGCAAGCAGTTGCAGTCATCTTTTCTTCTTATGCTTTTTATATTTCCTTATTATGTTACCATATATGCCTTACATACTTAGTACATTGTTTGTACTGACGTCTTTTTCTTTTATGGAAGCTGTGTTCATGCCCACAGGTAGGCAGGGAGACTGCGCAGACGCTTAGGAGCTTACTCTGCGGATTTGCAAGAGCACACCGTTACTCCGGAGTTGCCACTTCTTGGTACATTCTTTTATGTATATATTGGGGCATGGCGGGGTCCTGTCCCGTCCTTATGATTTCCATCTTCAGTTAGAGGCTCGCAGATACCTATGTGTGGGTTGTAGATGCCATGTGATCATCTTAATTGTACATTCGGTACATCATTTTGTAGCCCCGAGGGCTTATGTCTATGCATGTTTTGGGAGACATTGACGATCGTTTTATGATAAGTCTTGTGTGAGAATGTTGCATGCCCAGGTTTAGTATGATAGATAGCGTGATGAGTGGTGCTCGGTTGTCAGCTCCGAGTACCCATCATGGCCCACTAGCGGGGTCGTGACAGCACGAGTTAGTCTGAACATTAAAAATGGTGCGGCGGCTATTCAAGCTCTAACCCAATGAGTGGCAATGTTGTAGTGTTTTATTTTATCTATAACTAAATTTAAATACAATCACATCCCCTTTAGTTTTTCACAAAAATTCAAGTCTTGATCTCCATACTATAATTGAAACACTTGGCAACTTGAATAGGAGTTCCTGAGTTCAAAATCGTATGATAAATGTTTTTCAGACAATATCGATATTTTACATGCTCTGAGTAAAGTTTCTAGTTTATGGTTAATCTTAGTTGACTAATTTAGAGTGTAAAAGTTTTTTTTTCTTCTAAAATTTCTTACCATTGGCCACCACAAGCAAGCTAGTCATTATGTATGTGAAATGCAAGAATTTATCACTTGATATGAGATCTTTAAATGATAATTATTTTGGTATTTTATAAAATATCCATGGCTATGTTGATATTTTTAAATAAGGAAACTATGCAAGTTCAAACTAAATCACAATTAATATTTAATTAGGTGTATCTGACATTTAAGGCACAAAATGATATCCCACAAAATTTCTACGTTGACATGGAGATCATGACTTATGAGGTAATTGTAACAACTTGTTAGGTCGTTTTCAACTCTAGGTCTCTTTTTTCCTAAATGACATGTTCTGTAGCTTTATAACGGTGTTTTTGACTTGCAGGGATAGGTGGCATGATTTTCAAGGCAATCGGGAGAGCGACAGCAAACAAACCTAATTTTGGAAGTTCTTAAGTTGAAGAAATGAACAGGGTTGACCGAAGTCAACATATGAGGTTAACAAACTCAGATTCGAGTTTGGACAGTTCGGTTAGGTTTGTATGTGATTTACGACTTAGTTGGATGGTTGGGATAAATCTCGAGAGGCTGGGGTGTGATTTGGACACTCGGTTAAGAAACTAGTACAGTGATGAACTAGCTTTGACCACGATCAATATCGGGTCATAATGACCCCGGATCGGCATTTTTGACTGCATGAGTAGGTTCGTACCATGTTTTATGACTAGAATGCATAATTGATTTGTGGTTGGAAGGATCTGGATGGTCTTCGGGTGTTAAAAAGAAGATCAAACATAGCTGGTTTGTTGGTTTCTGGTATTAGCAGATTTGGCATTCGTGTTCGTGATCATGGCCAAAGAGAAAATTAGATGAATCAATTGATTTGACAAGAAGAATAGCTTGTGAGGCTATGAAGAGAAGTTTGGAAAGCATATAAACATGAAATATGACCTTTTGTGATAAGGTATGAAAAAGTAGGATTTCGTATTGGGGTGCGTATTGTTAAACCTCAAAAAATTTCATGTTGTTTGCGTTGTAAGTAAACTAACGTAAGCTCAGAGAGGTTATGGGACCATTATAAGGTTAAGGAATACTTTTAACAAGCGTTAAGCAAGTGTCTAAAGGTTCCGGGATCAAGCAAATCGAAGAAATTAAGTCTGTTGAAAATTTGGGAAAACTTACAGAATTTTGGACAGAAATTTTTGGTCCAAATTGAGAGAGGTATATATCTTAGAATATGAGGAGTTATGGACTGCATAACCTATATAAATTCAAGTTCAATGAGTCTTCTTTCCAATGCAACTAAAAAATCGCAATTTTGATGTATAGGATGAAAGTACGGGACATACTTTGAAGTACGGCCCGCACTTTTTGCCCGTACTTTGCCCGAAATTTCAAGAAAGTTGAAAGTCGGTGGAAACTTTCTATAAATTGATTTTTACCACTTGGGGTCATTTTATTTCATCAAGACAGATCCCTAATGTCTCTCTAAGCTCTCTCTAACACCTATAAACACCCCAAATCATTTCAAGAGAAGATCAAACTCCAAAATCCTCAACTAGTTCATGAAAAGTGATTGTTCTTGCTTCTACTTGATGTTGTGGTGAGTTTGGTCTTAAAACAAGTTGTATGAGTTGAAGTTCTTCAAGTATATGGTATGTTCTTCATCTTATCTCAGATCCGTCTACCTGTCTACCTGCGGGCATGAACGCAGCGTCCACAAGAAGGGACGTCAATGCGAATAATGTACTGAGTATGTAAGGCATGAATAGTGACATAACAAGAAATATGGAACCTAACATGAGATAAAGATAACTTGTACGTCTGATTGCCTCTTAAGGCGGATACTATGCATGCTAACTTTAACTTTTTAAATCATTATATATATATATATATATATATATATATATATATATATATATATATATATATATATATAAACTACCCGACCATATAGGTACGGTGTTATCGCCAGCCATCAAGGCACGGTGTTATCATCATTAGCCGGCGTCCGGGGTAATCATCTCATGCCGCCCACTAGTGGTGACTGTCTGTGCCATATAGACACGGTGTTATTATCATTATCTATAAGCCTCCCACTACGTCCACCATAGTGGTGTCTTCCCAGCTAACTAGGCCCGGTGTAATCATACATATACATAAAGCATGCATGAGAGCCCAAATAAAAGCTACAACTCTATCTGAGTGACGTAAGGTCGGTGACCTCCGATTATATTATGTAGTAATCACCATCGCTATATCTCACCTCGAAGGAACAATTATTATAAGGTGAGATCAACAACAATGAATCAAATCAAGGAAATCATGAAATAAGCTCAATAATCTCATAATAGCATTGAAATCATAAACTTTGGAATTTCTAGAATGGAATCATCATGATCATCATAAAAAACATCTTATCTTTAACATCATAAGAAGCTTTTAAGAATCATGAACTTCTAACTTTTGGAAGTAAGAATGTTATGGAAATATGTATGGAATCATAACATAGAATCATGCCTTTTGAAAGAAAGGGACTAGCCTTAACATACTTTATTGATCCCCTACTACTTAACGCTTATTCTCCCGAGATCGTAATTCTACATTCAAGAGAAATCATACTACTGTTAGACATATTGTCATATTCCTATCTTAAGTCTTTAAATTAAACTTCTTTAGAATATGCCAAAATTCGGGCAGCATCTCCCCTGTTTATATCCCTATCCCGAAATCACAATACCCACAAAACAACAATAATAGCAATACTAATATCAACAACATCATCATCAACACCAATATACTCCATAAAACATCCCACACGATGTTTTTCCCCAATTTCTCAGCCAACCATAACAATATCCACAATACCATAATCAAAGAATTATATTCAATTTAATCTCAAATTAATCCAAAATCTCCTTTAAAATTCATTCCATAGTCATCACCTTCACTTTAATACTTTGCAACTTCTCTACTATGAGTTTCTTCTTTTATAGGACTTGCTAAACCTTCAAATCAACTAAATCATGAGAAATAGGATGGAGAACATACCTTACACTAGAAGAACTTCACTCCACTCAATTTCTTCCAAGACCAAATTCATCACAACATTAAGTAGAGACAAGAACAATCCTTCTCCATGAATTAGCATGGGGTTTTGGAGTTTAATCCTCTTTTTTCATGGTATAGAATATTTTGGAATGGCGGAGAACCTTCAAGAACACTCTTATAATGGAGAGAGAAGTGTGAGAGATTCTAGAGAGGTGTGGAGATGTTAGGAGATTTTCTAGAGGGTTGTGGAGTTGAAGAAAAATGAATAAAATGAAGTGTAGAGGCCCTTTTATAGGTGCCAAACTCGGATTGGGCTGGGTCGCCCCATAAGTGGGCTTTTACGTGAACTTTCCGGATTTTCCGCCTAGGTTCGGATTCCTCTGGTTGTCCGTTTTAGAACGCCCATAACTCCTTACTCCGATGTCGTATTGACGAATGGTTTGTTGTGTTGGAAACTCGACTCGACGAATTTCATTTTAGGCTTTTGAAATACCTTAAAACTCCTGATATACCCGGAGATATACCTCTCCAAATTTGACCCAAAATTCTTCCCAAAATTCTGCCAACTTTTTTTCAAATTTTTGACAAACTTATTTTCTTCGATTTGCTTGATCCCGGAATCTTCCGAAACTCTCCATACATGATTTTATCATTAATCATACTTGATAATGGCCATGTCCTTTGGTTCCAAGGTTGTCCTTCCCGGTTACAACTTACAAGATCGTAATTCATCCTTACTTCATTGTTACGTACTTCCCATGACTTGTACCTTCCAAAACTTCATGGGACGTATCCGATACTCCATTGATACGGTGAAGTACATGGCATGCTAATGCGCTAAAATTTTGAGGTGTAACATGTTACACCTCGCATTTTGCACTTTCGGATATTTCGAGACAATGGCGGAAAGTTCAGAGCAAGGTCATTTTTCGGTTCCGTTGTAATGTGTAAGTCGTTTGGAAAATATTATTAGTGTGGAAATATTGATAAAGACCAAGGGCAAAAGCGGAAATTGGCAAAATGGTATTATGGTAATTTTGTGAAAAGGCTAGGGGCAAGAAGGTAATTTTGCATTAATTCTAGAGAAAGTCATGAAAGGAGATATGGACATTGCAAGTTGGCCTAGCGAGACCGGAAGGGGTAGTGCAACGCGAACGCGCCGGGAAGTGGCGCAAGCGGGCCCCC
>NC_081346.1:32682105-32687035 GCF_029784015.1 Lycium ferocissimum
CCACCCGTTTGGATGGCCCCTATGAAGCCCATATGGAAAAGTTAGACCCAAAAATTTGGGTGGTTTGTAGTAGGGAGATACAACTAATCGGTCAGTTGATTCAACAACGGGAAAAGATAAAGGATCGAGATAGATTTTTGACAAAAAAATTTTAAAAAATCTTACGCGGCAAAGTGGGCGAACTTAAATTCCAAGTTGATGATTGGGTATTCTTAAAAATCCCATGAAAGGCGTGATGGTTTGAGAAGGAAAATTAAGCCCTGTCTTTGGCCCCAATAAGATTACCCAAAAAAGAAGAAAGCTTGGTTTGTTCCCGGGGAAAAATTAGTCCATCTAGTTTTCCACATATCAATTCGAAATGTGTGGGAGACCTAAAAATTATGCCGGTCTATGATATTCAAGTTACGAAAAAGTTGACTTATGAAGACTTGCCCATTGCCATGCTAGATAGGCAAGTACGGAAACTTAGAAATAAAGAGGTAGCCTAAGTTAAGGTTTTTGGGGGAAAACAATGTAAAAAAGACGGGAAGGAAACATGAAGTCCTACCCGCAATTGTTTCCCCTACGGCAAGGAGATTCAAGATGACATCGGTTTTTGAGGTATGAAATGCTTTTTTTTAATGTTTTGTCGTGGGGCTTTTTTTTGCTTTTTGTATTGTCCCGGGCGTTGTTATGGGTTTGGGGAGGGGATCCCGTATTAAAAACCTCGGGAAATTTGGGTAACCCGGGGAACTTAACATTGAAGAATTTTTTTAAAGGGGGGGGGAGAATTTTGCCCTCTGTTCCTGGAAAAACTTACGACTTCTAGCCGATCCCTTTGAAAGGAGATTTTAAAAATTTTGAGATTCTAAGTATTTTACCCCGTGTATGGGGTACTAGCGGGTATTCCATATCACGGGATTAGAAGTTGAAAGGGTTAAACCCGCAAAGGGGAGCGATTAAAATCGGGGACACGAACTTTAAACGCGGCCCGTCGACCATCCCGGCTTTTTGGGCGGTTTATGTTACGAAATTCTAATCTACAAAAAGCGATCGATGAGGCACATCGATTGCCCGTCATCACGTCGACGTGACCGTCGACCCGGCTGGAAAGTCCGAACTGCCAATGCGGAATCTTCCGGCCCGGTATAAATACGGCAGTCCTAGCCCACAGTATTGATTTCTGCTACCGGTAGTGAAAACTCTAGAATACTCTCCACGTCATATTATCACAATCCAATAGGGATTAAAGAATAATCATCATAAATTAGTAGAATCAAGGGTGTGGATGCCCACTAGGGTTTGTGAAAGCTAAGATTTCCTTTGAAATTGAAGTTGGAGTTCCTTCAAGTGAAGAATCTTCATCCAAAGCTTATTCCTACATCATCAAAGATAATTTTTATGTTCAAGTCTAGTTGTTAAGAGTATTGAGAGGTTAAACGACTTAGATAATGGAAGGGAGGAAGATATGGAGTGCAAATATGAAAATAGTAATATTATTGAATAATGACTTGATTTCAATTATAGTTCTTCACATGTTGTGAGAATGATCTTGTATAAATGATATAAATGATGTTAAAGAAGCATTATATGAGGATGAATGTGGTGTTGTGTTGTAGCTATGGTTAGGGATGACTTTTAAATAGAATTGTGAGAATTGAATGATGTATAGCTCAGTGAAGAACATTGATTACAATATTGTGGATGCTGTAGTTGATGGTTGGGAATTGTTACAGTCGAAGAAAGTGTTTGAAACAATGGGGATATGATGCTACTATGATGCTAATGATCTTGACATGATTCACGGATCTTATTCGTACGCTGGATACTCGCACTTATAATAGTTCCTTCAAGCGTGAGGGCATGCGATCATGACTACTCCATAATGGAATCGGGGATTCTCGACCTTACGTCACCACGATAAAGTTGTAGCTTTTACTTGAGTTGTTATGCATGTCCTATGATAAGCTTATAATGATGCGGTTACACGCGTGCCCTGGTTGATCGGGCATGATGCCGCTATGGCTAGCCGCTTATGATTACACCGCGTACTAGTTAATTTTACATGACACCACGGCGATGAGTGACTTATGATTATATCATGCCGCTACGGGGGGCGCCTTATGATTACACCGTGCCTAGTTATTCTGGCAACATGACACCGCTATACGGGCGCAGGATCACACTATGATTACATTCCAGCTGGCCGGACATTTATGGACGCGAGAAGTGACGGCGAGCATTACAGGTACCTAGTTCAGTTGGCTGACATGACACCGCCACGGTGGGCGTTTATGATTACACCTAGTTGCTTGGACCCGACATCATGCCATGGACGGCTTATGATTACCACTGCGTTCATGGCGTATGGACATGACACCACTACTGGCGAGCGTGTGATGATTACCGGACGCGGGTTAGCGACATGATGGTATATTTATTATGCATAATATGTGTTTTTTCCTTTAAAAAGCTAGCGGGTTATATCTTTGCCTCATGTTTCATTATGTTTTGTTATGCTAGTATTATTCATGCCTTACATACTCAGTACATTTTTTGTACTGACGTCCTTTTTTTTTTGGATGTTGCGTTCATGCCCACAGGTAGATAGGGAGACGGTGCAGACCCGTAGGAGTTTTTCAGCGAATTTACAAGAGCAGTCCACTACTTCGGAGGTGCCACTTATGGTCATATTCTTTTGTGTATGTTGGGTACGACGGGGTCCCGTCCTTATGTCTCGTCTCCAGGATTTAGTAGAGACTCGTAGATAAGGGTGCGTGGGTAGTTGTTTTCTTATGGATACATCAGTGTATATTTTTGTATGTCATTTTTTCAGCCGTGAGGGCTTATGTATATTTATGTGTTGCCTTGGATATGGTGTATATTCGGGTTGTGTATGATGATTAGCATAATGAGTGGTGCTCGGTAGTCGGCTCCGGGTACCTGTCACGGCCCCCTGGCCGGGTCGTGACAATGATATTAATGATGTTAAAGAAGTATTATATGTAGGTGAATATGGTATTGTGTTGTAATTATGGTTATTAATGTCTTTGAAAGGGAGTTTTGGGGATTGAACAATGTTTAACTTGAAAAAGTGTATTGATTATTGTATTATGGATGTTCTTTATTATATGGAGGAAGTTGTTGAAACAAAGGAAATGCTGCCCAATTTTCGTTAGCTCTTAGTCGCTTTAGTTTAGGCTTAAGCATGTTTAAATGATCTAATTTAGTATGAATTCTCTTGAATGTAGAGTTGTGAGCTTGGAAGGAGAACGTTTAGTCGTTAAGAAGACGTAAAGGTATGTTAAGGCTAGTCCCTTTCTTTCAACGGCATGACTTCTATATTATGATTTCCTCTCTATGTTTCCATGACCTTCTTCCATCCCAAAATTTGAAAGTTAAAGGTTCCTAAGAACTTCTTATGAGAAAGAGAAAAGATGTGTTCTATGATAAGGATAATGATGATGATTTTACTTCTAGAGATTCCAAAGCTTATGAATTGATGCTATTATGCTTTTAATGATCTTATTCCATAATTTCTTTAAAGTTATTCATTGTTGGCCATCTCACCTCATGATACTAATTCCTTCGAGGTGAGACCTAGCGATGATGTTTGATCCATAATATAATCGGAGGTTACCGACCTTACGTCTTCCGTAAGTTGACTTTTACTTGAGCTCTCATGCATGCTTTATGTTATGTATATGTTAGATTACCTCGTGCTTAGTTGGCCGGGTAGACACCACTACGATGGGCGTAGTGGGCGTCTATAATGATAATTACACCGTACCTAGTTGGTTGAGAAGACACCACGCTAGAGAGCATTAGATGGTTACATCGGACGTGAGAAGCCGGACGCGCGGGTTAACGATGACTGCCAATCTACCCGTATGGTCGGGCGATTTTATCTACGTATGTATGATATGATGATATTTTAAATATAAAAGTTAGCATGCATGACTCTGCCTTAAGAGGCAATCAGTTACAGGTTATTCCTTCATCTTGAGCTCTCTTATTTATTTATTAAGTTGTTGTACATGCCTTACATACTCAGTACATTGTTCGTACTGACGTCCTTTCTTTAATGGACGCTGCGTTCATGCCCGCAGGTAGACAGGGAGACGACATGACATGTGAGCATCGGCAGATATACACAAGGAGCACTCACTACTCCTGAGTCGCCGCTTATTGGTATATTTTTGTGCACATATTTGGGGCATACGAAGTGATCCCGTCCCATCCTTATGATTTTATCCCAAACTAGAGGCTCGTAGATACATATATGTGGGTAGTAGTTGTCTTATGATCTCATTAGTGTATGTTTTGTGTATCATTTTGTAGCCTCGTGGCTTGTACATTTACATAGATGTTTCGAGCGAGTAATTGAGGAGTTCCATGTTAAGTATTGCTTTGAGAATTGTTTTAACGCAGGATGAGGCAGATAATAAAAGGAAGGGTGGTGCTCGGTAGGCTAGCTTCGGGTACCCATCATGGCCGTGTAGTTGGGGCATGACACTTACGTACTCAGTACATTATTTGTACTGACATCCCTTCAAGGACGCCGCGTTCATGCCGCGATTAGGCAATTGCAGACGGACCGACCTACAAGAGCTTTATCGCCGAAATCTCAGAGCACTCCATTTACTTCGGGCTACGATCTATCAGCGTTGGTCCTTATGGTCACTTGTATTCTATGTAGAGGCTCGTAAACATGTGTGTGCGGTTAGACGTTTCACCCTACCGGTTCATATCTTAACATTTTTAAGAGGCAAATTTGCCGGTTGTGATGGACATAATTGTTGAAGATTACATAGAGATGTGCCGTTATGTTGTGATATATGTCCTTAAATATTATGATATCCATGAGCTATCATTATGGTCCACCCATAAAGGATTATGAGATGTATGTTTAGAGGTGCTCTGTTTGCCCGGGGGCCGTCATGGCCCCCAG
>NC_081346.1:32687135-32745246 GCF_029784015.1 Lycium ferocissimum
GGAAACCGGGGGAATTTTAAACCAACGGGCCCGCCCATGAAAGTTAACATCATTATGTGTTACAAAACTTTCTGGGACGTTTCAAAACAATTCGGTTCCATCTCCCAACGAAAGTTACGGACGTTCGTAGTTTCGAATCGTTTAGGAACAAAACTCTTTTGAAGGCAAAACTTTTATGCAACTTTTGAAATCCATTCATGTAAAGGGCATAAAGGCCATATGACCATATTAAGAATGCTAACATCAATAAGAGAATATGAATCATAACGTACTCGAAATCTAAGAGTGGAATTACCTCGAAGCTCGTGTCATAGCCTAATTACACTAAGACATGCCAAAGGAAGAAAGGGTGAGCTTCATGCCTCGTCGGTCCGCAAAAAGCTAATCAAAATTTACGCCGCGGATTTCCCAGATCTACAATACGTCATTAAATATCAACGTTGGCTAAAGGCATTTAGGAACCCGATTCCAAACAAACACCAAATTCTACGAAATTTGGGCGACATTTCCCTTTTGTAGATGCGACACCCAGGAATTCAACTCGGCCAAATTCATCCATGACAATACCAACAACATACTAGCAACATCAATAATCAATTCCAAACGTCTTCTAACATTAGCAACCCTTTTCTACATAAGTCAACAACATTCATTTTATTCAACTCAACCACCTACATTCAAACCAATATTCATGCTCATACGTTCAACTACTAATCCGAACCCATTCAAATGATATTCAAGAATACTTTAAACACTTCACACAATATTTTCAACAATCCAAACAATATACTACTTCACCAAAAACCTCCCAACACAACATAAACAATACTAACGCATTTCTTTCTTCCATAACTCATGAATTATACTAACAATCTACACCTTAGCAACATTACACTTACAATGCAAGAAACTATATTGGAATTACATTAGTTCCAAAAATGACCCAACAACAATTTACTTCAACTTGAATTACTAAACTTCCATTATCATCATAGAATTCACAGCGACAACCAAAATACTAAAGAAAATTAATTGTTCTTTGTTATGTAACTTGACCCCTATTCATTAACACACCCCCATTGCAAATTTCATGATTTTCATTCATTTTCTACACACCACAAAAACACACAAACATGCTAAATACAATTTATCCATCACTCCTACTACACAACACAACACACGACTACAACACCCACATACACGGTTTCACTCCAACATGCATTCTTTCATGAATTTCATTCATTCCCACATACTATATCATGCACAAATCATTCATAACACATGAGAAAGAAGATTGAACCTTACCTTAGCACTTGTCTTCCCAACTTAGCTAAACTTTGTGCCTTGAACTAATTCTTGTTTTTGCTACTCAACAAGCACTCCATGTTGTTATACACCTTAAGGAGTTGAATTGCTTAAGAAAAATATTTTTTGATCAAGTTTTTCCCAAGGTTCTTGCTTGGTGACTATGGTAGGAATAGCATGTTGTTTGTTTCTCCAAGTTTCTTGAAATTTCCAAGGGTGAAGATAATGAAATAAGATGACTTAGTCATCTTTTTTTATTACAATTATTAGCCAACCATGTGGCCATGGCCACACCAAGGTGGCAGCCACATGGCCCCCTCTTTCTCTTTTTTTTTGTTTTTGTTTTTCATGAACTAATTACTTTCCAAAAATACCCTTCAACCCCAAATTTCCTTAATATTCCATACCTCGATATAAACACCTTATATCTTAAAACACAATTGTGGTTAAAATCTCGACTTCGTGTCCCGGAATGGTCTTGTCCTTAACTTATCGAGGTTGACTCGGATTATCCCGACGTACGAAATACGGGATATAACACGAGTGTCCAGCTCGGGCACTAGTCACGGCCTACGGGGTTGGGTCGTGACAATTTGGCTTAAAGGTCCTTCTTAAGACTTGCTCAACTTCCCATGTACTACTCTTATAAATTTTCATATGTCCTTTATAAAACCCCTACATGTGGGCCCCACCTTAGCCTACGGTTACGGGGCTTCTCAACAAGTAACGTATGAACTAATTTACACCATACGGTCTCCAAATGTCATATATATATATATATATATATATATATATATATATATATATATATATATATATATATATATATATATATATATATATATTCTTATACTCGGATCATATAATCTTAGTCTTGACTTGGAGCCTAAGATTTGCTCAGCGCGCGCGTTCGCGCCCCGTAGTGGCGCTTTCGCGCCCCGTAGTGGCGCTTTCGCGCAGACTATTTTCCTGGCCTGTCATCCCAACTTGTAACGCCCATATCTCCTTACCCCCAATGTCTGATTGAGGAGCGGTTTGTTGCTTTGGTGGAGTTCATGAACTTCCACGAGGCTTTTGCTTTGTCTCGAAACTCATCGTGTTCCAAAAAGTTATCCTCCCTCCAAATCGGACCATCAACCCTAGTTTTCAAATTCCCTACTTTCCAATCCTCTCGTGGCTTATTACACGAACTAAATCTTCATGATCGTAAATTAACGCATGCAACCATACATGCCCTTGAAAGTAACTCTAAAATCCACACTTGGGGCGATCGACACTTGCAAATTTCAATGTATAAAACTACGGGCTGTAACATCCTTCCCCTCTTAAAACATTCATCCTCGAATGTTGTAGTTTACAACCCCCAACACCTCTGTTGGTTCGTTTCCTTTTCTTAGAATCCGATCACCATATCTTTATGCTATACATTGATCAATCTTTTCTTGTTTGCTCTTAACGCCTTCATCGGACTCATTTATGCACCCCTTCACCTCTTTGTTCTTATGTACATAATCAGATATCAACTCGTATCCCGCTCTCGTTCTGTTTCTTTTATGGTGGTCTTGACTTGCCATGACATAACCACCCCATCGTCTTGCAAGTACTCCCTTTTCCTCACTCCTTGTTTCTCTATTAGTGGGCAGCTCCCTCGCTCAAATACGATGCCCTTTTTGCGTTTACTCCTTCGGTGCCATCTCGGGTTATCCCTTCTTGTACCCGTTGATCTTAGACTCTTTTGTATTGACTCGTGTAGTTCTTGATCAAGTTCTCTAATCCTTTACATCCTCGTCCCTCCCGCTCTCTCATAACTAAATATTTGCTCAATATCTCTTTATGACTAGTAAATATAATGGTTATTCCCCTCGAGCTATCCTCCCCAACTCCTTTCCAAAATCAGCCATACGATATCCAAAATGCGTGTGTACATAATGTTTCCTCACCATTTTCATTATTCTTCGATGCATATTTATTAGAACAACCTATAATCCGAGTTCAAACTAATTTCATAGCTCGTCGCATTTTCGAATTCCTACCAAACTTTTCCCCTAATTTCCTTTCCTTAACCTCGCGATACAATTCCAGAAGCACAGGGCTATGGAAATTCTTACTTCATTACGACTTTCTTGCAACGTAAAAAAATATCTACCCTCGATTTCCTTGTACCGGCGATTACCTCGTTAGTCATTTTTCTCTGTTAGCCTTCCAGTATGGCCTCCTTCCTATTCTAGCTGGGCATCACTTCACGTGGATGGTTCCTATAATTCCAATAGTATATATTCTCTCCTATTCAGTGTAATTAGTGATCCAAGAGGTGCTTCCTAATATCCGGTGATATGGCCGAACAACACTCTTCTTTCCTTTGGAATTTACTAAACTGCCAACCATTGCTCCGTTTGCTACAATTGTCATCTCTTCCGGCACTAAGATTTCCTTCTGTTGTCTTTTCCATTATTCTCTGTGAAATTATTTTAGAGACCTCCCTTATTCTCTTTATTACTCTTTAGAATTCGCCGAGCCTAGAAATATCGTATCTCACGTCCGCATGAAGTATTTCTTGATCCACCGTAATTCCTTTTTCATGCCTGCTTGTGGTTTGCTTATCTTTAATTCATTTATGCTCCATTTTAATACATCCTTGATGCACCATTACGTCCTGAATCTTGACCTCTTTAAACTAACCTCTTTCTTTCTTTGGAATTTTGACAATGCTATACCTCATTTCAGAATTAGATCTGCTCTTCGCCCCTTTTAGGGGTGTTCTTACACACTAATAACTCCCGAGTACCGGTAGTCATCGGCTGACCCTAACGATCCATCAATTCTCTTTGGCCCCTTATAATACTGGAGTTCTCTCATCGTATAGCTTGACTTATTTTTCTTTCTGCTAGTCGAGGGTTTTGCATTTAAACGAAGCATTTATGCATTACCGATCCACTCTCACTACCTTCTTTAAGGCCTTTCCTTCTACCTTTTGTGACTGAACATTTTTCCGAATCCATAGGTTAATGGTGACGTTGGAACCCATCAAAATATTTTACGGAACGTTTGGTCACACCTTGCTCCTTTTGTCCCTCGTCTTCCTCCACAACTATTATCACTGGACTTCTTCTTACTCGGGGTTTCCGGTTTCACTTTATGTCTATAATATATCATTGAGAGTTAATATACTATACTCTTCCGCTCCCACTATCAATCCTTTTTACTCATTTAGCTCACTTAACCGAAATTTTCCTTGACTACTTATTTGCATCCCATCTATGCGTTGTAGTTCTTCTAGTATCCTGCCACTTTTTGTTCGTGTCATGAAATCCCTGCAATACTCTCTTCTTTCTTCTCCTTCCTGCCGCCAATGCTAGTCCATACCGATGAATATTTCCCATACATCCGGCTGCCTCCTCTATAATCGAATCTTGATGTTCTTTATCCTCATCCTAAGTTATTGATGCACTACCTTCCGTTTAGCTTGCTAATTCATTATTCTCTCGCTTGTCCTTGGTGATTGCCCAATCTTTCCTTTCTCTCCTCTCCTCTCCTTTCGATCAGCCCATTAGTATACCTTTCCTACTTTCATCCTCAAACCTTCCTTGAGTTCCTTCCTTACCGAGCGCCCTTCTCCATTTGTTATTCTATAGTATCGACCCCGAAGTTCATGAAATATTCCTTTCGTATGCCTACCTTCAAATTTTATCCAATTAGTCCCTTGCCTTGCCTGTCGTCTCTCTTAGAAGCTTCACTCACCCTCGTTTCTTACACTTTACTTTCTATATACTCACTTTCTTTCTTTCCCTGATGTTACTGCATTAGGACTTTCCAACTCTAACCTGTGGTGAAAATATCATCAACTTACCTGGTAACATTTGTCACTTGAACTTCAATACCCTGTTCGATTAATGCCTTGATATATGGGCGTCGGTTCTTGGGAGCACACATATCGGTTGATGTAGCCGCATATGGGATGTCATACACATACATACATATATTTACTAATGCCTCGCTTCCAAAGTATTTTCGAACACCTTTCAAACTTATCCTAGTTCTAGAGCGATGATGCCTTCTTTCTCTTTCGGTTTAGTACTGTCGCGTCATTCACGATCTTTTAGGGTTTCCAACCCTCCGCATACTCCAATTTCCCTTAGTTTACTTTAATTTCTCATCTGCCTCTTATGTCTAAATTTGTAGAGCTCTTAATATACTTCCCAGGGGAGTTACCCATCCTAGTATTTCTCTCACCCTAGCACGCTTAACCTTGAAGCTCTGATGAAATCCGGTACATTAGTGCTGGTATGATCGCATCCACCTTACTGTGTGACCTTCCTCACATGACCTAGAACAGTTGAAGTTCTAACAGATTCCAATACATTCTCGTAATGCATCTCCCTCCGAATTAGAAAGGATCTTTTACTCTTCCGACTATGCAACTACTATTTCGGCCTTTTAAATCCTCAATATTCACCTTTCATCTGTGTGTACGACTAACTTCCACTCTAGATTTCAAGATTCCCAATGGTGGCGACAACACCTTAATCGCAGTTACTCATAAATACTTGGTTATCGGTCCCTTTAGGATTTCCACTAGTCGCTAGTAAATAGTAACCTACAGTAAATGCACACACATAGAAAATTCCAATAAAGTCTCATATACATATAGCCGATCGGTCCTTAGCCTCATCCGGTGGGCTATAAAGCGAAGTGTGCTCTTCATCAAGATTTTCCCACCATCGGCACCATCTGCTCGTCTGGCCTTCATCGTCTCTCTCATCTGGGTCCGAGGGGTATGGATAATCGGGCAACTCCTGGTTTACCGACGGCCAGGATAAAGGGCTAGAGTAATCCGTAACACTCACCGGGGTAGCTGGTCTGACGTAGTGTTCTACCACAGGAGCAGCACGTACGGCCTCAGAAATCTCCTCCTCCGGTGTCCCAGACGAATCCTCAGAAGGATCCATGTCATAACTGTCCTCTGAGGGGTCCTCCGAGAGATCAGTCTCAATGGAATAACTGAGGCTCCTCCTGCTCGGTCCTCCGGAGCACCGGGTCGGATCTACCTCGGGGGCTTTCTTAGCACCCCCACTATCCGAGGTTGATCTTTTCATCTTTCGTCAGTCTACACCTACCTACAGGAAAAAAAGGTAAAAAATGATCTCTTCTAGACTCTGGCTCTATCGCACGATCTAAGATAGAAAAAAAGGTCACCGATTCCTAAATGCCCTGCAGCCTCCTGTTTATAAGTGTGGCCGGCTTCACACCCATAAACAGGACTCTACCGGACACGGTCGTCGAGACAATCCCTAGGACGAATCGCTCGATACCACTTTTGTCACGACCCAAACCGCTGGGCCATGACTAGTGCCCGAACTGGGCACCGTATACGACCTGCTAGATATAACCAGACTGAAACTGAAAATAATATGGCACTCTGTAAAAGCATGTTGTGAATTCATCATGTCATACATCAAAAAGAACCTGTCTCCTGAGAAGCCACAGCTAACCAAAACATAACAAAATATGCAAGCCGATAAGGCTGCCACTATACACGGGAATATCCAAAATAAACTACATCTGTATAGCTGACCAAACTGCATATACATAACCCACACATATCTACAGACCTCTACGAGCATACTAGTAACACATGGCGGTACAGGGCCTCGCCGTACCCCTGAGTATGCATAAGTTGATATCAAAAGGATCTGTACCAAAATGACTCAAACTCCGGAACAATGGAGCTCTCCAAGCAGTTTAGTAGCAGTCCTAAGCTGGAGGATCACCACGCCGAGTATCCGTACTGCGGCATGAAACGTTTAGAAGAAAGGGGGGTACGGAAAATGTACTGAGTATGTAAAGCATGAAGTACAATAAAGAAGATCATGAATGAGTAAAAGATGACAGGAGACAAGTATGATGATCAAAGATACCAATGCACCTGTGCCTTATGAGGTGAGAGTCATGCATATCTATGTAATATACCGTACCCGGTCCTCTAGTGAGGGACTCGGTGAAATAATCATAAATATATACCGTACCCGGCCCTCTAGTGAGGGACTCGGTGAAATAATCATATATATACCGTACCCGGCTCTCTAGTGAGGGACTCGGTGAAATGATCATATATATACCGTACCCGGCCCTCTAGTGAGGGACTCGGTGAAATAATCATATATATACCGTACCCGGCGCTCTAGTGAGGGACTCGGTGAAATAATCATATATATACCGTACCCGGCCCTCTAGTGAGGGACTCGGTGAAATAATAATATATATACCGTACCCGGCCCTCTAGTGAGGGACTCGGTGAAATAATCATATATATACAGTACCCGGCTCTCTAGTGAGGGACTCGGTGAAATAATCATATATATACAGTACCCGGCTCTCTAGTGAGGGACTCGGTGAAATAATGCAATAAAAAACTGTTCACGAGTAGAATATTAGGAACAATCATGTACAAAATGAATCATCATCTAAGACACAATAGAATAATTATAATGAACCAACGCTTGAGAATCAAAGACAACTGTCATGTCAAGTACCGCTGAGAACTAGAATTCATTGGAGTCATGTATGTTCATTGTTCGCTCGTTTTATGTATTTCATGCCAAAAAAGAAAGAAGGGATAGCTTTACATACCTGCTCACTCTCCAATTATCTACACCTATTCGTCCGAGCTTGTGAGTCTACATTTAAAAGGATTCACATTATCGTTAGACTCATCATAGTATACTTGTGTTAAGCTTTCAAGTTAAACCGCTCTATATCCTGCCGAAAATCGGGCAGTATCTCCCCTGCTTATATGCCTAGCCCGAAATTATGACTCAGCAACCCACAACAACAACAACAACAACAGCCACAACAATAACATCATTATCAACACCAAAATATTCCATAAAACACCCCACACGGTGTTTTCCAATTTCCATAACTAACCAACTCGCTACATAATTGTTTAACGACTTTACCTCCGTAAATAAATCGAAATTAACATTAATGATAAGAGATTCATATCTTACTCCCAATATTATTGCTATATCTTCACTTTCCTTCTTGGACATAAGCCAAAGCGTGCCGATGTACGATTTTATAATCACAACTATATGTTGTCTGGACTGGAATTCGAAATTTATACTTTGATTTGCGTGAAAATTGATGAGTGGAAATTGGTGGAAGTTTCCAGAGGTTTGTGGAGGCTTATAAGGTGTTTGGTTTCTATTTAAGGGGGTAAAGCCCCTTTTATAAGTTTTTAGGCTCGGGTTGCACCGACCTAAAAAATGGTCAGCGCGTTCGCGTTGCTTCCTGGCGCGTTCGTTCAATAAAAGGGTCATAACCTGTGATCCCGATATAGTTTGAGGGACCACAACCTATTGTTGGAAATATAATTCAATTATATACAACTTTCATTTTTGGTGTGATTCCAAATGCCAAACTTATCGTGGCGTTTTGGCCTCTCCAAGTCAGATTATCCGAAAACGTATCCTTAAATCATCCTTTTGGAAGGCTTATGCCCACATTTGGCCTAAAGGTCCTTCTTAAGACTTGCTCAACTTCCCATGTACTACTCTTATAATTTTTCATATGTCCTTTATAAAACCCCGACATGTGGGCCCCACCTTAGCTTACGGTTATGAGGGCTTCTCATCAAGTAACGTATGAACTATATATATATATATGTATATATTCTTATACTCAGATCATATAATCTTCATCCTTGACCCGAGCCTAAGATTTGCTCAGCGCATTCGCTTCCCATGGTGGCCCGTTCGCGTTGAGTTGGCCCTTGGCCTCCTACGCGTTCGCGCCACTCCCTGGCACGTTCACGCAGACTATTTTCCTGGCCTGCCATCCCAACTTGTAACGTCTATATCTCCTTACCCCAATGTCTTATTGAGGAGCGGTTTGTTGCGTTGGAAACTGAACTTCATGAACTTCACTCTGGGCTTTGCTTTGTCTCAAAACTTGTCTTGTTCCAAAAGGTATCCTCCCTCCAAGTCAGACCATCAACCCTAGTTTTCAAAATTCTCAAACTTTCCAATCCTCTCGTGGTTTATTACCTGAACTAAATCTTCATGATCGTAAATTTAACGCATGCAACCATACTTGCCCTTGAAAGTAAATCCAAAATCCACACTTGGGGAGACCGACACTTACGAATTTCAATGTATAGAACTACGGGGTGTAACATTACCAAACTCAGTTTAGAGTTTGGACAGTTCGATTAGGTTCGAATGTAATTTACGACTTAGTTGGATGGTTGGGATAAATCCCGAGAGGTTGGGGTGTGATTTGGACACTCGGCTGAGAAACTAGTAAACTGATAAAATAGTTTTGACCACTATCAATATCGTATCAAGATGACCCCAAATCGACATTTTGAGTGTACGAGCAGGTTCGTAGCATGTTTTATGATTGAATTGCATATTTGGTTTGTGGCTAGAAGGTGTTGGATGAGCTTCGGGTGTAAAACGAAGATTGAAACATGGCTGGTTTATTGGTTTCTGGTGTCAGGATATTTGGCCTTCGCGTTCGTGATCATGGCCTCACATTCGCAAAGGGTCACTGACGAGCGCAAAACACTATGTTATTTTGTTAAGCGCTTTGCTAGTCAAAGATAGTATAGACTAATTATCGTCTCCACAGGGATTAGTGCAACTAATATTTCAAACAAGACCTTTCTCAGAATTATTTAGGAAATAAAATCTTAAGAGTTTTGTGGAATTAAACTACGAGTAACAATTAACTATCAAACTTAAATGGTAATGGGAACTTAGAGTTTCGATTCAAAGTTTGGCTATAAATATGAGAAATAAGGCGACATGACAAGACTGGCGACAGAGAAGTATTCAGGGTTAACAATCGTTTAAGGCTCATTGACTCTATCAATTCCAACGAATTATTAATCTACTTGCAAAATTCCACTCTTCTTTTGAATGAATTTAATATCTTCAAGTTAGACTGATTAAAACTCAAGAGCATGTGCCGGAACTAAACAATTCAAGAAGCTCCTTTGATTACTAAAAAGAATTGAACTTCAACCATAAATAATCACGAAAGTAATTCTCTTTCGATTAAATTAAAGTAATGAATAAGTTGCATAACGTTCAGAACTACGTTAGAAAATTCTAGCAAAATGATATCGTCAACCCATACATAAGTCTCAAAAACACCATGTTTATCAAAAACCTAAAATAAACTACTCCATAATAGTAGCGATAAGCATAATAGAAGAAAGGGAAAACTAGATCATTACAATCAACTTTCGATCCAAACTTCCGTATTGAATCAATTGAAGAAAGAAGTGAAAACGTTAAAAACTGTAACGAGCCATTTGGTCGTTTAGCACTTTTAGGTCCGTCATTCCCGAAATACCCTTTTCCATGATCCTATTTTGGTAATTTTAGCTTGCAGGAAGGTATGGCACATTTCCCGAGGCAATTAGGTTTGTATCAGAGAGAAAAATCCTAAGTTTGAGTTTCTTTAAGTTTTGCAAGTGAAAGTTTTGACTAAAATTTGACTTTTGGGTAAACGCATCCAAATTCAATTTCTGATAAATTTGTTAGGTCCGGAGCGTGATTTTTGGCTTGGTAGAGTAGTTGGTTCGGGTCCCGAGGCTTTCGGGAATGTTTTGAGTCATTAATTGAGTTTATGAGAATTTATGATTTTGGAGTTAACCTTAGTCAACTCTGAGTCACGACGACCTCTTTTGGGAATTCCTAGTGCGCGAGCCAGTTCGTAGCGTGTTTTATGATAGAAATACATATTTGGTTTGTGTCAGGGGGATTCTGGGTGAGTTTCGAGTGCTAGATCGGGAATTGGAGAAACTAGATTTTCTGGTTTCAGCAGAATCTGGTTTCCTTCTTCGCGTTCGCGAGGAAGTGGGGACCAGAGGTGTCGCGTTTGCCATGTCGGGCTCACATCCGCGTATAAGGATTTGGGGTCGGGTCGGGTCAAGCCCAGGCATCACGTTCACGAGCCTTGTCTCGCTTTCGCGAAGAAGGAAAGGGCTAAAACATATATTTAATTCCCAACTTCAAATCAAAACCCCATTTTCACATAACTCAAGTTCTAGAGCTCATCCTTGGGAGAAAACAAGTGTTAAGTTCAAGTTTCATTGTTGGGGTAAGATTCTAACCATGATTTCATCATTTTCTCTTGATTCCTTTCATTAATTAGTAATTAAATCATGCTTTTGGGTTGGAAATTTGGGGGTTTTAGCCCTAACTTAAGAATTGAGTTTTTCTTGAAATTGGATGTCAATCCATGGTTAGTCTTAGGTGATTTTCTAGGTTTATCTTATTTAGACTATGGGTGAGGCAGATTTAAGTTGAATTTCCAGTTTTGCCCTTGGGGCTCAGGTTTGGTTATTTTGGGTTCGTTTCTAGGTTTCGATTATAAATATAGCAAAATGGGTATTGTTGGGTTTGTATGACTATGTAGATTACTAATTTGATCATGTTGAACCAGATTTCGCAACAAATTATTGTTTTGACCATCAGGTTTGGGATGGGGTTTTGGGTTGACTTTTTGGACCCAAATTCTTTATATGACATTATGGTGTTGCTACCAATTTTTATGAGCATGTATGCTCCAGTGGCAAAGTGAGTTCATTTTTCCACCTTGTGGGATTATACTGGGCAT
This sequence comes from Lycium ferocissimum, assembly GCF_029784015.1. Taxonomy (NCBI): domain Eukaryota; kingdom Viridiplantae; phylum Streptophyta; class Magnoliopsida; order Solanales; family Solanaceae; genus Lycium; species Lycium ferocissimum. The sequence goes on from NC_081346.1 coordinate 32,699,070, forward strand.
GTTGTTATTATGGGTGTTGTTAGACTCATGTACTTATATAGAACGCTTCAATGATAGAGTTGGAGAAAACTGGAGCTTCTCGAAAGAGAAAGGTGATTGTCACGACCCAAGCTAGAGGGCCACGACAGGCACCTGACCGTACTAGTCAAGCACTATCTGACATATATCTGTGACATCAACATGAACATAGGTGGGCCGATAAGGCATCATATGATTCTCGATAAACTCATAAGGAAACATGCATGTGTCAATCTGAAAGACGCATCTATATGAATATGCTGGACATACTGCATAAGTCGATAAGGCTATCATAATCATCCGTGTGACAACATATCAAGCCTCAAGTCCGGACATCGCCTGACTGTACATAACTGTATACAAGCCTCTACTGGAAAACATAACATAACGTAATAGGGCCATACCCATACATATGCGTATACATAAGACCATGCTGACTTCTGGCATCTCCAGAACAAATGGAGTGCATCAACCTCATCCGCTGAGCTGACATCCTAATAGATGGATCACCAACCTGTATCTCGGGACCTGCGGGCATGAAACGCAACCCCCCCAAGCAATAGGGGAGTCGCATACGAATAATGTACCGAGTATGTAAAGCATGAAAACAGCATGTACATAAGAATCATAAAAGGAATCTGAGACATGAGAGTCAATCTGTATGTCTGAGTATATCTGTATAACTCTATATATCTGAAAGTGCCTCTGAGGGCGTATGACATGCATGCTTTCTTTCAAAAATCATATACATATATCATAATTGTTAGTGCTGAGAAACGTACAGCTCAATCCATAAATGGCAGTCTTTGCGGAACATACAGCCCAATCCATATATCATATCATCTTGCATCCAGGGTATCATCATAATCTACTCACTGCAGTGGTGTGCACATCTACGTGCCTACCCGACCGACTATAGCGCGGCACGGTGTGAGAAAATAGCTATACATAGATATAAATGCATGAAGGACTTATGAAGATGACATCTGAATCTTTCGGAGTGACATAGAGTCGGTAACCCCCGAGTATTACTATGGATCTAATATCATCAACACCTCTTAATTCTACTGGATCAATGGTCATGAGATCAATTCAAAGAATCATAAGCATGGAACAATATCATTATCAGGAGTCCAAAGAAACATGAGCTCTCTAGCTTTCTAAGAATGGAATCATTATGGATAACACTCATTCATTTCATTCTTCTCATATGATTCATGCCGAAAAGAATAAAAGGGATAGCCTTAACATTCCTCAAGTCGCCCAAGCAATCCATCAGTCGTGCAAATCACAACTAGCACGTCATTCCTATAACAAGGAATACATATATGAACTTAGATGACGCTAGTATATCGCGTATATCAAAAGATAAATCGATTCTAAAATGAAACGGGCAGCATTTCCCCTATTCTTTAACGACCACAACTCAATCAACAAAACCAATAACAACAACAACAACCTCATATAAGCTTCTTTAAACTCAAAACGTCAACTTCCAAAGATATACGCCAAACATCCCAATATACGCTACGTATACGATATCCTTATACACTTTCTTCTTCCAAATTCAAGAACAAGACCATAACAACATCAACTCCCACTTATATTTTAGAAAATCCAGCCACAATGACTCGAGATCATATTCCAAATCAGTCCAAAAAACTAACAAGAGCTCTAGCATGTATCCTAACTTCTCTTCCACAATTTCTTTATCTAACAAGTTGACTAAAGACTAAGCTAACTCAAGAACATAGAGAAAAGATGTAATCTTACCTCAATCACATAAGAACAACCTTAATCTTAGGATACTTCACCAAGAGAAAGTTTCAAATTCAACACAAAGTAATCCCGAACTTGCAAAGATTCGGAGAGAACCGAAGTTATAATCATGAAATCAACGGAGGAAGATAGCTATACTTGAACTTGGGAGGAGGAAGAGAACGTTTTCTTCACTTAGTTGTTATTGAAAGGTGGAAAATATTGAGAAATATGTTGCTGCATATCCAAGGAAATTGAAAGAGAAAAAGAAAGGTACTTGCTGCTACCATTTTTGCATTAGAAAAGAAAGAAAAAGACACCTGCTGCTATGATTAATAGTAAGAGGCGGTGGAAATAATCAACAATAAAAATTGAATTTGCTTAAAGTCCACTGGACTATGTAAAAACGGTGGAGCAATTGGATAAGTATATCCAATGGACAAACATATTATAACTCATTTTATAAAATTAGAACATACTAGAAAATATAATTTTCAAATTCCAATTTCCCAATCTAATATCGAGAGTATAAATTTTTGTACCCTTAATTCTCAAAATGATAAAAAAAATAACCTTCTTTTCTTATGAGAAAATAATTTCTATCTCTACAATAAGGAAAAATTCCATTTATAAACTTTCTCATATCATGTGTATAATTAAAGGATACTAAAAAAAAAAATAGTGGCAATTTTAACTATATAACATCATATTTATCAATTTTTCACAAAATGGTTTCACTTACCAGAAAATACATTATCAAGGCTATATATAATAGTTTCAAAACTCATCAAACTTATGGGGTCTTACATCTATAACCTCATGTATGACCTTAATCCTCTGAGTCCATTTTGATCAACTCGTGACGCACCTTAACATAAATGTACGGAATGTTACAGTGATAGCTTGAGGGGTTTGTAGCATGTGCTCGGCTTTCGAGGTAGGTTATGGTTTACCTTTTTAGACTCTGATTGAAGATGCGCATATAGAATATAATTATTGTCGGGCTTATGCATGTAAGCCTTCAGGCAGTGGAAGTGGTGTATAAATCCACTCTTAGGTTGGTATGATTTCCGCTTATGGGGGCTAAGTTAGCAAAAGTTGAACTTGCTGATAATGTGGTTTCGATTTATATCCATCTTTCTATATCTGATGAAACCATGAGAAAATGATCATTCTTGAAACTGATTTACTCTCATGAAAAGACATGAGAATTGTTTATTCTTCCGTACTCTTTGACATTGTTGGTTATGATACAAACGTATGCTTCATTCATTCACACTTACATACATTTAAGGTGCATCCGTAATTGGGGTACGGTATGGTCCGATCAGTCCAGAAAAGAGGTAAGAATGATGCTTTTGCGGCCCGAGGGGAAATGATTCTAGGTATTATGGTATGGTTTGATATGAGGAAATATACTATGATATGATATTATGCTCAACCTCTAAGGGATTATGCCGGATGGTACTGAGTGGTATATGGACCTTGCGAGTCCCCCATGGGTCATGGCTCTATGGAAAAGCTCTTAGCATGTGTATACCAGGGTTGGCTCTGGCAAGTTGCATTGCATATCACTTGTACTCTTATCATTCTTATTGGCCTATGTTTATTTCATGATATATACATATGATTTGATGAAAAGACTGGAACTTATGCCTGTATTTGATGTTAAGTGAATTTGTCGTTAATTAGAGTCGGATGGACTTTAAAGAAAAAGGAAAGTCAAAGAAGGAAGATTTAAACATGTAAATCTCTTTAATGGTGAAAAGGGGTGGTAACCTGATTTTAAACAACTATTCTTCATTTTGTGTGGTCTATCAACTCTTATATTGTCTATGCATATTTCTTTGTTGTCAGCCATGATGCTTACGGGTACTAGTGTTGTACTCATGCTACACTTACTTAAAGATTTTATCTAAGTAATTGGGGATGGTTCACCTACCGGTGGGAAGGTGTAGGTGTCATCATGACCATGATTTTGGTCGCCACAAAAACTTTCAGCTTCCAAAAGTCGCATTCGCAAAATCCAGCATAACCTAATTAGGATGAGCTAAAACATTATATAATCCAAGGGGCTTGTCCGTAAAATGCTGAATTTAGCCTCGAAATAAAATCCCTCGATCGTTCAGCTGCTTAGCACCCATTTCTCGTCACTTCTTCCTCTGCGCGGTGATGCTTCACGCTGCGCGATCATGCGGCCTTTTCTTTCCATTTTCAGTTTGTTTCTCCTTCAATTCCTTTATCATGTTCGTCAAGCTCAATTCAATTCGACCTACATAAAAAATGACGCAATTCAGCACCATCACACATATAATATCACTAACTTCACATGAAAAACATATCAAATAAGCCCATAAAACTACAATTAATAAGAAATTATTATTTTTTTGGGTAAAATACTTAAAGAAACACATGAATACAACCCCCAAACTGTCACAACCCAAAGCGGAGGGCCATGACGGGCACCTAACTATACTAGCCAAGTACTACCTGATGTACATCTGTAACATAAAAACATAGGCGGGCTAATAGGGTCGTCATGTGAGACTCTACAGGCTCATAGGGATATCATGTCTAAAATATAATAGGCTGTAAATACTCTACTACATAACAACATATGAAACATCAAGATTAGACATCATATGACTGTATATATAACTGTCTATGAGCCTCTACTGGAATACATGACATAACGTGGTCAGGACAGGGCCCCACCATACCCATGCATATGTATATATATATATATATATATATATATATATATATATATATATATATATATAATCATCGACTACGCAACTCCGGAATAAGTTATATATATATATATATATATATATATATATATATATATAATCATGCTGACTCACAGCAACTCCGGAATAAGTGGAGTCCAATAACGCTGGCCGCCGAGCTGATATCCTACTAGACCGGTCACCAACCTGTACGTCAAGACCTGCAGGCATGAAACGCAGTTCCCCAGGAAATAAGGGAGTCGGTACGTATAATGTACTGAATATCTAAGGCATGAAAAACAGTATATAAGAGGCATAGAAGAACCATGAGGCCATAAGAGTCAGCCTGTACATCTGAATATCTCTGTGCACCATGAAATACGTAAATATCATGCGCATGCATATAAAATGTCAGGTCATACATATATATGTGCACATATATCATCATCAAGCCTCTGAGGGCATCCCATCATATCATATCGGCCTCTGTGGGCATCATCATCATCGTGTACCAGCTGATCAGGTGGTGGTGCATATATAACGCTTTCCCTTTCCCCATACCCTATATACATATAATATACGTGTATATAACGCTCTTCTGGTCATGGGTCAGTGTGCATGTATAAATGAATGCAATTCATAAGTAAAGATAGAAAAAAAGAACTCTCGGAGTGACATAAGGTCGTGCTACCACCGATTAACATTATTGAGCTAACATCATCAACATACGTATCCTCGGGACCCATGAACAGAAGAAATGACAATAGAGGGTATAGGAATTCAAAAACATAGGTACTCCTAGTACTTGTAAGAATAGAGTCATAGTAGAGTTCGCTCATTCGCTTATTCCGTTCATATCATATGGCTCATGCCAAAACGAAAGAAAGGGATAGTCTTAACGTAACTCAATCTCCTCGTCTTCTCAATGCTTTCAAAAGCAGTCCACAATACAATTCAATCTACATTAATACAATAAGGTCCATGATTAACACCGTAAAGAGACTTAGTCGAATTTTTACGTTAGTAACTTGTATATATAAATTTGGGCAGCATCTCCCCTATAACATTGACTTCCTCCCACTCCACGTATCAACAACAACAACCAAAGAAACAAAAAAATACAACATCAATAACAAGGCACAATATATCAACAACAAGTCATCAATATCTCACAACGAGTGGCAAGCACGGATTGGATTCCCTTTAACACCCTTCAACACCATTATCATTCATTCTTGAACATAGTAATGTATCCAGTATACTAACTAATACTTTTTAAAGGATTTCCAACCTTCAACTCAATTTCAAAGTTAACCAAAACAGCCCAAAACAAGATAATATCACTACGGATAACTTCCAAGTGCTTTATAGCCATTTCCTTTTCTAGTTAGCAATTTCCTCAAGAAGCTTGACATTTAAACCAATATAATCATACTAAAAGTAACATATACAATTTATTTAACATAATTTCTAGCCACTTAAAAGTTCATAAGAGCAACTTTCAAAACAGTCCATCAAGAACAACAGCATCTCAAGCTAATCCAAGTATCATCTTGTAGTTTATCATCCTAACAATCTAACCAACATACAAAAAAGATTAAGCACAATTAGTAGGGTGTTATTCTCACCTTAAACAGTAGTAACAACTTGGAATCTCATCCCAACATATCTCACAAAAACCCTTAATGCCAACACTAACTTGTAGAGGTGTTCTTCCTTCTTTAAGGTAACTTGATGTTGGATTATGGTGTATTTATGTGGAATTTCTTTGGAGCCTTGGAGGAACTGCTTGGGAAGGTTTGGAGAGTGTGAGGATGGAAGAAGGGTCGAAAAATGAGCAAAGCTCATCCCAAAAATGAGTTAAAAATAAGTGAAGGTCGGACGCCACCATAGTGGGTTCCAAAATGGTCTGTCTGCGCAGTCTCGCGAAAAACGTGAATATCTCTCTACTCCGATGTCGTATTTACAAACAGATTAATGTGTTAGAAACTAGACTCATAGAAATTTAATTTGATATGTGGATCACCCCGTAACTCCAAGTAGATTGGGAGAAAAGCTCAGTGACATCTGACCCAAATTTAAGCAAACTTATGAATGTAACTTGTGACGACTTTTGTCGACTTTTATTTTACAACTCACTTGACTTCAAAACATAACACACGACTATCATACAACTAAAATACCTCATGAAATGACCTTCTTAGCATGTTAAGTACCCCTAGTCTTATTTCACGTGAATCTCTCTACTCCGACATCGTATTTACAAACAACTTAATGCGTTAGAAACTAGACTCATAGAAATTTAATTTGATAGGTGGATCAACCCGTAATCCAAGTAGATTGGGAGAAAAGCTCAGCGACATTTGACCCAAATTTAAGCAAACTTATGAATGTAACTTGTGACGACTTTTGTCGACTTTTATTTTACAACTCACTTGACTTCAAAACATAATACACGACTATCATACAACTAAAATACCTCATGAAATGACCTTCTTAGCATGTTAAGCACCCCTAGTCTTACCTCAAAAGTACGGGTTATAGCATTCTTAAACTTGCCGACTTTTGACGAAACTTACTCTTTCCAATTCATTTGATGTCCAACCTTCCCAACACTTACCAAACATGACTATAAACTCTCACATACATAGGATGATCATGTAGGATCTCTTATGACCTCGACAAAAATTTTGCTTTCTCAATCTATGTCGATTAACTCACGACGAAACTCAACGTATAAAAGTACGGGGTGTAACATCCTTCCCCCCTTAGGAACATTCATCCTCGAATGTTAAATTAGTTTCATTATCGTCTTGAACGTCAATTTTATTCCGTATGTGCATAAAATCATAAAATAGCTCTCAGCTTGCCACAACGATCTTCACATTCTAGATTTTTAATACTTAGGACGTTTGAATGTTGTGTGTCTCAGTCTTTCTTTATCACGATTTCCAGTAGCTTTTAGCAGTAGCTGTTCCGTTGTCCTTCGTTGCATTCTTCTATTAATTCTTCTCTCATTCCTTTCCATAGCCCTTGCTGTTAACTTGGTCATTTCCTCTATTGCCTTATTTTATTTCGCTTTCTTTTTATGACACTATCTTTGAAATTCCCCTGTACTTTATTTCCTTATATAACATTTCCCACTGAACTTTTTATTTCCTTATATAACATTTCCCGTTGAACTTACACCTTCCTTGAGGCTCTTCGCTTACCAGCTCACCATTTGAAATTAATAACCTTTCTTGGATGTTAGTAACGCTTCATTTGGGAGGTATCGTTATCGTACGCAAGTCGTAACCGAATTCTTCCCACCTTAGATGAACCTACTGTCTGATACTTCATTATTCAACGTCACCTCCTCGGTCCTTGTAGTTCCTCTTGCTTCTAATTCCAGCATCGAACTAGGTCACCTTCCTGCGGCCTGCAGTCCTTTTGAAATGGTTCACTTCTTTCTCGGTTCCTTATTTATGAACAATTATGTCGACTTCTCTGTATGACAATCCTCATGCAATATAGTCTAAAATTGAGTCTTTCTTACTAACGATTTGACATTGTTGTCTTTACTCTCTTGTCCTGCCTAAACCTTTACTTAGTTTTGAATACTTCTCATTCTCTTTTGACTGCACATAGGTCATATTCATGTCCTCTTGACTTACGATCCTTCTGAACTGGTCATTCAAGGTCTGTATCTTTGTCACTCGCACAAATCATATTCTCCCAAAGTTCTCATAAGTCATGCTTGGTCACATGTTCCCCCTCATAAAGCATCGTTTATAGCTCGTAATATTTTAAAACTTGGGTTCGCGATTTGTATCATACTGGGCTTTGCCGTAATCTTAATGTATTAACTATTTTCCTCTGATCTCTTCTTGATGTCCTTTGAGTATTTACTCAATAACGTAAAGGATGAATCGGTAGCTATTTGCTTACCCTTACTCTGCTTGATATCGTAACGTGTCGCTCATTTTCCACGCTGGGTTATTATGGACGCTCTTCACCGTTTATCCTTTCTTATATAGCCATCGTCCTTCCAATGATTTACTAAATAATTCACGTGAGTCTCTTGTCGTATAGTTAGCAAACACTTATAGATATACCTTCTTACCATATCGGATCAACATTCACTTTCTAAATAACTCTTTGCACAATGTCCATTCTTATGTCGATATTAATAACTCATATCTATCCCTTAACTATGTCTCATAACTAGTTCTATCTTGTTGCCATTTAGGGATTTTCACATCTTGCTTTCGTCCTCCAATTTGTACCTTCTGACATTTCATTCTCATTGCTCAATACGTTAACATTGTTTTATGATGTCGGGGGTTATTCTCTGCAATATCATCTGCACTCTAACGGTTACTAAACTATATATTAGATTCTTCTTGTCATAATATTTTTCGCTACGATTTCATATCTCGAGGGCTTGCAACATATAAATCATTTCACGCATAAGTCATCTTATCCGAAACAACCCATAATTATCCCATAATTCCTTCCCAACATAATCCGTAACCATGTTGTCTTAGCTTTCGTACTCGTATTCGGGTTTCTACTCATTTTTTCCCTTTATTGATCTGCTCTCAAGGCATCACAACATTAGGAACAACTTACTTGCATCCTTAAGTATGATTTCCATTTATAACCGCCTCTACAAATACTTAAAATGGTCCAACGAACATTAGAACAATATCTCATTTATTTCCATGTTTTACTCCATCTTTTTTTACTTAAATAACACAATCCATAGTAAGATAACCTTAGGCACAACCATGAATACCTTAAACTTACCTTTGGAAACAACTTGTTTTAAAACTCAGGGTTGGGTCATTTTGCAATTTCCCTCAACCAACTCGTAATACCGTAGACGTATACTTCTCTTCTTTTCCGGTATACCATTGATCTGGTGAAGTGTAGTCCTTTTGGGGATCTCTTGGAAGTCGGGCGGAATCACCGAAGGAGCTTAGAATAGGTTTAGAGTTGTCCTTAATTGATATATGGAGAAATGAGGTACTCAATAATTTTATCATCTCGTGTCTCGATTGAAATGATCACTTATCACATATCTTTGTTGTTCCTACAAAATCTCAATCGTCTTAAAGTACCCACTAAAACTGGGGGCTCTCCCCCTGTCTCTACCACGGTGCGGCGGCGCGTGTGAACTACGGGCCCCGTCGGGGCGAGTAGATGTTTCGTTATTCACCACCGACCCTCGAAGGCTGGGTCCTACCTCTGCCCTTTCGAGGGTCACATCTCGCGTATATGGCCTGGTCGACCACATGAATAACATCCCCTTTACCTTGTTGTTTCTTCTTATCTTGCTTCCAACTATCAACTTCCCTCTTTCTTTCCTTACGGGAGCATCGTGGCACGGGTGGCCTTGTCACGACCCGAATCACCTCTAAATTCCATGAGAACCCGAAAGGCTCGACTATTGCCCGGGATGGTAGATCTATCGAATCTCGGCTCGAATACCGTCGGGAGGCGCACTAGTCATAGAATAGCTCGAATGTCTAGAAGAGCTGTCCGTGCCCACCTATATCTATATATATATATATATATATATATATATATATATATTGCTATGCCCTCTATCATACTCTTCTTTGTTGTTAAGCTTTCTTCTAAATTTTAAGTGTGGGCTTGGATGCGTGCAATATCTCTATTGTCCTCATTATATAAGCATTCACCTCTTTACATCTATCCATCAAGTGTGGCCCTAGGCCTTTCACTTATATCCGTATTCTCGATCTCCCATATCCGCTACCATGGCCGAAGCATACCTAGCCAAGGAGTTAAAGCGGAGGCTATCACCTCTAGACACTCATGCTCATTGTCTAATTTAGAAACTTATCGGCCCTAGCTGTGCGAACTTCCGGGGGCAAATAGTGTCGGAGAAACGCATCTACAAACTCTTGCTATCCCGGGGGCAGGTGCATTAAAATGCATCTAATACCTCACAATGCCAAATAAAACATATCGCAACATCCATCAATCATACGGGACGCTAGCTAACATAAAAAGAATATGATGCAAGCATGCATCAACTCGATATATCACTCAATCTTTTCACAAAAATCCAATCAAGTTCCGAGGGTCCTCATCCGGCTTTGTGATCTAAAAATCATCCGGAGGGTACATAAAATCACGGGCTCTTGCACTAACGAAATAATTAACAATCAATCACGAACTTTCTACCGGCCGATGTTAACTCAAACGTTTTACAAACTTACTTGAAGCACTCTAATATTCATTAAGGGGGAGGCTTTACTTTCTTATTTTATCACTCACGCTCCTCTGAAATTTCAACGATCGAAGAAGATTGACCTCGAGCCGCACTTTGGGAACACTTTGATCGATACAAATCAATCCAATGGTAGCTCTTTGAGGAAGTTCTCCTCTTGTCGTCCTTGCCCTTTTGGCTTAGTAGTAACCATTCTCTTTACAGCATTACCAATTATACACAACATATCGTTAAGAACAAGAACTATTTTCATTTGAAGCTCTATCGCACGATTACCATGAAGAAAGAAGGTCATTCATTCCCCAAATCGACCTCCGAAGACCCCGCCTTCTAAAATAATCTTCATAACGTGTGGCGCGCAACACACCCATAACCAAGACTTTCCCTGGACACGGCTCGTAGACACACCCGGACTCTCTCGTCTGCGATAGAAGACATGATGTCACGACCCGACTTGAGGGCCGCGACGAGCACCCGTGCTAGCCCACCCGGGCACCCCTTTTTCATACTTATACTTCACATTCTAGGTGAGCCACATCATTACATCATACTTTTCGTTCGTCATCATTCTAAGCTCATAGGGCAATAACATATTTATATCATCAACAACATCTATGGCCATATACAGGTACATGCGCCGACAAGGCGAACAAAATAACATCCCGAATATAGGCCGACAAGGCCGAACATATCTAACCATATACACAATGTCTACGAGCCTCTAAGAAGGGTACATCATATCATGTCATATGGGCGGGACAGGACCCCGCCGTGCCCATGAATATATACACAAAAGAATATATATACCAAAAGCTGCAGCTCCGAATGAAATGGAGCTCTGCTATGTAGTCCCTGAGATAGTACAACTATGGATCAAATCTGTCTCCCTGGCCACCTGCGGGCATGACGCAGCGTCCACAAACAAAAGGACGTCACACGAAGAATGTACCGAGTATGTAAAGCATGATCAATATCAATATGGAAGCATAAAGGATAACATCGAAATAATACGGTACCGGGAGATAATAGCATCATCATCATGGCACTTACCTTTCCATAGGGACGTTCCATTTCTATTTCACACTCGTGTGCATACATTTGTATTCTTGCTCATTTACCTTTCTGTTTCTACTTTCATGTTCGTATTCATTTCTCCTTTCATATTCATGCACATATCATATACATTGCGTATTTATAGCCCTTACTTGGCACTTACATAATCTTAACATAGTCGTACTCATAAAGATGTAATACACATAGCATAATCGTACTCATATAGATGTCATACATATAGTACTTATATAGCCTACCCGACCACGAAGGTTCGAGGTTTTACGTACCCGGCCTACCAAGGCTCGGTCCGGCCCTACCAAGGCTCGTGGTTATTATTGTTATTCGTACCCAACTGCAGTGGTGCGCGCGCGTCGTTATATAATGACATACATGTTTACTATATTCTACCCGGCCATATAAGCTCGGGGTTCACAATAGCCTCTCATAGGCATACATACATACTAGTTCATATCTATCTCTTACCCTCTTTACTATCGTCATTTATACATTCTATCCTTAGAGCATTACTCGTCGTAAAAGAAACTTAGTACGATCGTATCATTTGGGCATCATTGGCTTAATAGCTTCTCGAGCTAAGATTATTAGAAAGTATCATGAACTCCTAAGAGATGAACAATTGGCCCAAGAACCATGCCTTATGAAAGAAGGGTTAGCCTTACATACCTTGTCGTGTAACTATTCTATCGCTTGAGCGATCTTCTTCAAAGCTCACGTTCTACCTTCATTGAAGCGCATACTCGTATTAGATGATAGATAGCATTAGCATTCATGACTAATTCTAGAGAAAATCGGACAGCATCTCCTTTATTTATACGACTTTCCTCGTATTACATATCAACTCCCAACATCCATAATAACATTCATTTTATCATCATAATAGCTTCTAGTCATCTACATTACTCTTACTTCACAATTCTTTTCACTTTATCCATATCCGTAGCCATAACTCGTCAATACGTTCATTCATATACAATGTCGTTTTCCATACTCCCAATATCATTTATAACATGATTATATTCATTAAGCATCAAGAATCATAACTCGTTCCAAACGTTTACTCAAAAGTGCTACTATTCACACATTCATGACCCATTACTTATTTTCTTTCGTAATTCGAGTGTTTCATCTTCCCAACACTTTATATAACATGGAAACATCATAAAACTTACCTTAGATGGTGTAGGATTTAACCTTGGTTGCATGAACCTCACTTGAGCCAAACCCTAGATTTTCCTTCACTTGGATTTCTTGCTTTTGATGAACTTTAATGGTTTTCCTTACTTTGATTCACTTGGTTTGATGATTAAGACCTTTGATCCCCTTTGTGTTCTTGTTCTTGGAACAAATATGGAACCCTAAAGCCTTTAGAGAGAAGTAGAGAGAGGTTGGAAATGAAATAATGAAGTTGGGAACTCATTTAAACACTTAAAACATTTCAGTCCGTCGGGTGTTCCACGGACTGTTCCACGGTCCGTGGAACCAAGTGCTGTCCGTGGAGCTGGTCGTGGTTCATGACCAGCCAGCTGCTCTCTCTGCTGGCAGTTCCACGTACCCATCCACGGTCCGTGGAATGCAATGCTGGCCGTGGATCTGGCCGTGGAACTCACAGTTCCACCAAGTTTGATCCCGTCGTCTCGCTTGATCTCCAATCCTTATGGAACCTTCTTAGCATTTGTTTATCACTTCATTAGCAACCTAAGGGGCGTCATAACTCTTCCCCAACACATCATTAAGTTGTCATCAACTTACTACTCATAAAGCTTTTCCGAACTTATCGCTTACATAGCCTTTTCTTGGCAACTTTCTTATCTAACATCGAATGTCTTTCGAATCTCATTTAGAATCATCCATTGCTATGTCTTACTTATTGAAACATCGTATACTTCATATTTCTCTTTATCCTACTCACTGTGCATCAACGGAAATTTTTTTCCGAGGTGTAACACATGACTTCAGATGGATCTGTATCAATAGAGGGCATGTCCTCACATGGATCTGTCTCATAAGAATAACTCACTCTTGAAGCCCTTGAACCAGCAGTCTTCTTTCCCATAGAAGTCATCTTCCAAATACAAAACAATCAGGGATAGGATTGGGAATCTCTATCTTACAACTTGGCTCTATCCCACGATCTAGAATAGGAAAGGAAGGCAACCATCCTAAATGTCCTGCAACTTCCTATTTATAAGAGTGGCACGCAACACACCCATAAACAAGACTCTATTAGACATGACTTGTAGACAACCCTAAGACAGAACTGCTTTGATACCACTTTTGTCACAATCCAAACCGGAGGGCCATGACGAGCACCTGACTGTACTAGCCAAGTACCGCCTGATGTACATCTGTAACATAAAAACATAGGTGGGATAATAGGGCCATCATGTGATACTCTACAGACTCATAGGGATATCATGTCTGAAATATAATAGGCTGTAAATACTCAACTGCATAACAACATGTGAAACATCAAGACTGGACATCATCTGACTGTATATATCTGTCTACGAGCCTCTACTAGAATACATGAAATAACGTGGTAGGGACAGGGCCCCGCCATACCCATGTATATATATATATATATAATCATGCTGACTCACGGCAACTCCGGAACAAGTGGAGTGCAACAACACTGGCCGCTGAGCTGATATCCTACTGGACGGGTCACCAACCTGTACCTCAAGACCTGCGGGCATGAAACGCAGTCCCCCAGGAAATAAGGGAGTCAGTACGAATAATGTACTGAGTATGTAAGGCATGAAAAACAGTATATAAGAGGCATAGAAGAACCATGAGGCCATAAGAGTCAGCCTGTACATCTGAATATCTCAGTGCATCATGAAATACGTAAATATCATGCGTATGCATATGAAATGTCAGGTCATACATATATATGTGCACATATATCATCATCAGGCCTATGAGGGCATCTCATCATATCATATCGACCTCTATGGGCATCATCATCATCATCAAGTACCAGCTGATTAGGTGGTGGTGCGTATCTAACGTCTTCCCTTTCCCCATACCCCATATACATATAATATATGCGTACATAATGCTCTTCTGGTCATGGGTCAATGTGCATGTATAAATGAATGCAATGCATAAGTAAAGATAGATAATAAGAACTCTCGGAGTGACATAATGTCGTGCTACCCCCGATTAACATTATTGAGCTAACATCATCAACATACGTATCCTCGGGACCCATGAATAGAAGAAATTATAATAGAGGGTATTGGAATTCAACAACATAGGCATTCCTAGTACATCTAAGAATAGAGTCATATTGGAGTTCGTTCATTCGCTTATTCAGTTCATATCGTACGGATCATGCCAAAAAGAAAGAAAGGGATGGCCTTAACATACCTCAATCTCCTCGTCTCCTCAATGCTTTCAAAATCAGTCCACAATACAATTCAATCTACCTTAATACAATAAGGTCCGTGATTAACACCGTAAAGAGACTTAGTCAAATTACTACGTTAGTAACTTATCTATATAAATTTGGGCAGCATCTCCCCTATAACATTGACTTCCTCCAACTCCACGTATCAACAAAAACAATCAGAAAAAAACAACAAATACAACATCAGCAACAAGGCACAATATATCAACAACAAGTCATCAATATACACCCTTCAACCCCATTATCATTCATTCTTGAACATAGTAATATGTCCAGTATACTAACCAATACTTTTTAAAGGATTTCCAAACTTCAACTCAATTTTAAAGTTACCCAAAACAGCCCAACACAAGATAATATAACTACGGACAACTTCCAAGTGCTTTATAGCCATTTCCTTTTCTAGTTAGCAATTTCCTCGAGAAGCTTGACAAGTAAACCAATATAATCATACTAAAATTACCATAACCAATTTATGTAACATAATTTCCAGCCACTTAAAGTTCATAAGAGCCACTTACAAAACAGTCCACCAAGAACAACAACATCTCAAGCTAATCCAAATATCATCTTGTAGTTTATCATCCTAACAACATAACCAACATCCAAAAAAGATTAAGAACAATTAGTAAGGTGTTATTCTCACCTTAACCAGTAGTAACAACTTGGAATCTCAGCCCAACACATCTCACAACAACCCTTAATGCCAACACAATCTTGTAGAGGTGTTCTTCTTTCTTTAAGGTAACTTGATGTTGGATTATGGTGTATTTATTTGGAATTTCTTTGGAGCCTTGGAGGAACTGTTTGGGAAGGTTTGGAGAGTGTGACGATGGAAGGAGGTCGAAAAATGAGCAAAGATCATGCCAAAAATGAGTTAAAAATAAGTGAAGGTCGGCCACCGCCATAGTAGGTTCCAAAACGGTCTGTCTGCGCAGTCTCGCGAAAAACGTGAATATCTCTCTTCTCTGACATCGTATTTACAAACAGCTTAATGCGTTAGAAGCTAGACTCATAGAAATTTAATTTGATAGGTGGATCAACCCGTAACTCCGAGTAGATTGGGAGAAAATCTCAGTGACATTTGACCCAAATTTAAGCAAACTTATGAACGTAACTTATGACGACTTTTATTTTATAACTCACTTGACTTCAAAACTTAACACACGACTCTCATACAACTAAAATACCTCATGAAATGACCTTCTTAGCATGTTTAGAACCCCTAGTACCCCAAAAGTATAGGTTATAACATTTTCAAACTTGCCGACTTTAGACGAAACTTATTCTTTCCAATTTATTTGACGTTCAACCTTCCCAAAACATACCAAACATGATTATAAACTCTCATATACATAGGATGATCATGTAGAATCTCTTATGACCTTGGCAAAAATTTTACTTCCTCAATCTACATCGATTAACTCACGACGAAACTCAACGTATAAAAGTATGGGGTGTAACACTAACCCGACACTAAATTATGGCATGTCCCCATGACATAAAGAAAATGCACGAGAAAGAGGAAAATCCCTGAAAGGGTCAATCACTGTCTAAAACAGTGTCGGGTTGCATGTTACAGGCCCGGCCAAGTGCGCGCAACCACGCCATGGGCTTCTTCTCTTACTTCTGATTTTGTAGCTTGTACTCGTCCAACTTGTTATGAAACCCCTCCATAGAGGTTCGTATCCCTAACACTTCTCCTTCCAACTTTGTGATTCTCTCCTCCCATAAGCTGCTCGAGGGCGCTCCCACACTTTGGGACGATTTCAAATTAGGGGTTGCATCAACATTCATACTATTCCCCTTAGCTGAATTATCTGAGTCGTTACTCGCTGTATAACTGTCCTGAATTTTCTACCTCCACCACCTCCTTGTCGACAGACATTTTGTTAGGTCGAAGTTGTGCTTCAGCCTTAGGGGTGATATCAGATTTCTTCTCCGGAACACTGCAAGTCTACACAGTCATGTGACTAGAGAGAGAAAATAGAACCCATATTTTTGTGTGGTGGATTTTTCCAACATCTGGTCCAGAGTTATCCTTGCAAGATCAAAATCATTCTTATTCATAAAACAATATATGAGAGCTTCAGGGTCGCGATTAACTTCTGAGGTGTTGCTTGAAGGTGTGAGCCGATTATTTATGATGTAAAGAAAAAACTTCCATCAGTTGTTAAATTGTTGGAATCAGTGTTTTAAAAGGCGTTTTCGGGGCGAGCCCTGGGGCGGGGCGTACCAAAAATGCCCCGGGGCGATGGGTCGGGGCGAAAGTCCCAAAAGGTGTACGCCCGGGCGTTTGGGGCGATTTTTTTTTATTGGGGCATAAGCTCAGAAAACTTCTTCAAACTAAAACGAAATTTGTTAAATAAGTCCTTAGTATAATGCCCAAATTCTCAAAAGTCAACATGTAATTACTCAAATGTTTTAAAAAGGAACTGAAACATTAAATTTAAAAGTCAAGACCTTTTTTTATTACTAGAATACCTAATATATGTTCTTTTCTAATTATTTATCTTGTCTTCTACTATCTCAAAAAAGTAACGAGCAGTCACTTGTACTTGTAAGTAGCGTATAATAGATTGTTCTAATTAGTTTTTTTGTGGGAGTGAAGCATATAGATATATATATATATCACTTATTTATAGTTTTCTTCAATTTTTTATGCTATTTCACCTATTTAAAAGTATTTATTATAATTATATCATTTTATAAAATACTAAAAATTAAAACCCCGTGGGGCTTACGCCCCGTGCCTTGGGGCTTACGCCTCACTGAGGAAGACGTAAAACGCCCCGCCTTACGCCCTCGCCTTTTAAAACATTGGTTGGAATTGACTTTGTGGTTCTTCTGGAGCCATTGTATCTGCTGTGTGTGCAAATTGTACCAAAGAACAATTTCCAATCATACGACTCTTTAGTATATTAATCCTGAAAGTCATCGCAGCCCGTGGGTGTTCTCGTATCGAACTCATTGTCATACTCATGGAATTTATAGGAGTGACGAATTGCTTCAATTGAGAAATCCACCTTCTTTTTTTCTAACAGTGCACACAAAATTCTCATGCTCCGAATAGTTGGCATAGAACTCATGCATGATAGTTAGATTTTCTTCTTTGGGTTCTTGAAAGAAAGTTTATGTGCATCAATTCCCCATAGGCCTCTGGGCGCTCGCTCATCAAAGCATTCACTTCAATCCCTTTTTTCATCAAAGCATTCACTTCAATCCCTTTTTCATCAAAGCATTCACTTCAATCCCTTTTTCCATCAAAGGCTTCTTCAAAGTTTCTCTTCGAAACGCCCTTATGCATTCTATGAGACTAATTTGCTCTCATCGTAAGGTCGTGGAGATTCTGGAGCTTTTCCCTTTGAATCCCGCGAGCCCCTTAGATATGTTCGCTTTCTTATTGGTAGCACCACTTGGTTGCTTCCTCTTTTTAGAGGTGGCCATTTTTCCTGCAAGTTACGACAAACATTTAGCATTCATACCACTCTAAGAAATCACTAGAAGAGAAACATTATTTTTGGGCACTCAAGATTTTCCCAAAATTTTATTTTACTCCATTCTCATCTTCCGCAACTTAATCTCATACTCATAGCCATAATTCTTTCTCTTTTTCAACTGTTCATGCACATTATTTATTCATAACTAAAGTTAAGCAAGAAAGATTCAATAACTTGCACCATACAAAGAATTTTGCCCATTGTGGCATATTTTTCAAACACCTACCGTGAACACACATTATTCCCCATTGCTACAAGTTAACTTGAGAAATTATTCCAATTTGAGAAACAACAAGACCCAACAACATCAATCATTCACTTCAAAGAGCAACACTTTACAAGGATTTACACTCATATTCATAAAAATAAAATAAAAAACAAAAAAACATACGTTTACCATACCTTATCCCTCTTTCTTCTTTACCATACTTTTATCCAAGAGTAAATAAGTATGAAGTAAAAGAGATAAAAGAAACCATACTTGTTTTATAGTGGAGGCAGAGAGGGAAAAACATAGTGGAGGAAAGTGGGATGGGAGGAAGAAGAAGAAAATTAGGAGTTAGGGTTTTTTCTCTTTTGTTTTCGTTCTCTACGGCTCAAGCGTGTGGGGGAAAAAGAAAGAGAAGACTGAGTAAATAAGAAGAGAAAGAAATGCAAGGATTTTATCAAAAAAAAAAAAAAAAACTCTTTTTTTTGTTTTTTTTCATTAAAATTAAAAACTTACCCGGAAGCTGCACGGTCATGCACAAGAAGCAATGGCCTCGCTGCACAAATTTTTGCCTACGTAGTAAAAGCAGCAGGTGCACGGTCATGCACGTGGCATGGATCTCCCTCGAATTTTTTTCCTTGCGCGATCAGGTGCGCAGTTGAAACCCTAGCTGTGTGGTTGCGCACAGATGGCAATAAACAAGCCGGTCGAATTCTTTCCTTGCATGCTCAGATTTTTAGTTGTGCGGTCATGGATCGACCTTTTTCATTCTAGCCCTTATTTCTTTATTTTCAGCTCAACGAAGCAAAGCTTCCAAGTAAACAAGCTACTATCAAATAATAAGCAAAAATGTAGATCTAATTATTTACATAGAGATTAGAGGTAGTTCTGAGTTATAGTGGTCAGATTGACTTTTCTTCACTCGGGCTTATATAATGATGATGTTAGAGAATTGCTTGTCAAATCCTCCAACAACATACATTTTCAACCTGCTCCCATTTACCTTGAAATTCTTTGCCTCTTCTAAGTTCTGAATTTCAATCGCCCCATACGGAGATACATGTTTCACCACAAATTTCACCACAACTGATCTTGTCCATCCTGACTTAATTTTTCCGGTGAAATGTCGTAGTCTACTATTGCATAAAAGGACTTTATCCCCTTCATGGAACTCCTTTGGCTTAATCAAACGATCATGCCAGCGTTTTGTCTCCTCCTTAAAGATTCGCGAATTCTTATATGCATCCCTTCTGAATTCTTCCAACTCGTTCATCTGCGAATACCTTTTCTCACCAACAAGACTAAGATCAAGATTAAGCAACTTAATTTTACAATATGCTTTATATTCTATTTCAACAGGTAAATGACCTGACTTTCCAAATAACAACTTGTATGGAGAAGTCCCTTTGGGTCTTTTAAACGCAGTTTTATAAACCCTAAGAGCTTCATCTAATCTCAAAGACCAATCCTTGTGAGAGGTACTAACTGTTTTTTCCATAATTCGTTGAGCTCACGGTTAGCTACTTAAACTTTCCCGCTAGTTTGCGCGTGATACGAGGTTCCCGTTTTATTATTTACCCTATATTTTGAAAGCAACACCACAAACTGCTTATTCAAAAAATGAGAGCCATTATCGCTAATGATGACTCTAGGTGTTCCAGAACGAGCGAAGATATTCTTTCTAAAAAATTCACACACCACACGAGCATCATTAGTCCTAGTAGGGATTACTTCAACCCAGTTAGAGACATAGCCAACGGCTACTAGTATGTATTCATAAGAATGGGAAGAAGGGAAAGGGCCCATGAAATCGATGCCCCAAACATCAAAGATGTGCAAAACAAAATTGAATTAGGGGGAATCTCATCCTTTTTGCTAATATTACCTGCTCACTGGCACTTGTCACATGCAGCAACATATGCTGTTGCATCCTTGAGCAATGATTGCCAAAATAAACCGGATTCCATTACCTTTGTAGTTGTGTGGTTTCTTCCATAATGTTTGCCTGGTGCTCCATCGTGGCAATGAGAAAGAATACTTTCCATATCTTCCTCAGTGACACATCTTTGAATGATTACTGTTACGGTTCGGATTTCGCGGGCGGAGTTAGCGCTTGAAAAGCTACTTTGAAACTTTTTGGTGCTCTTTTGGACATATTTTTTAAAAAATAGTCGCCACCTAATTTTTCAGAAATTAGGAAAACCAAAGTGAAGGGTTTATTCAAATACAGTGATAAAACCTCTGTAATCCAAAGTTTTAGGTAAGGGTTCTGGTGATCCCCTAGGGAAGGTGTTAAACACCCTGGTATTAAGGGTCCGTACTATACAGTTGACCTTTGAATTCCAGTGTATGATTATTTGCTTTAATTATTTATTTAGTATTTGATTTCCACATTTTATAAAAGACAGTCAGTTATTGCATATCATTTAGTTTTTTTTTGGAAAAGAATTGAATACATCTCCCTTATATATGGGTATTTTAGGTTTGAATTCATAATATCCGGGTAATAATAGCTTCCCTTTTATATATAACGGTAACATATTTTATTCATAAGAAAAAAGTGTAAAAGTGTTTCAATTTTGGCAAAATGTATAAATATATATATCGTTATGTTATAATCATACACTTTGTTTCGGGTCGGTCCGTATACTACGTTAGAACGCCTTATCTATAGCTTTCGTGCTTACGAACGTTTCTTTATTTATTTGAATAGAACTTAACTTATAAAATGACTCATTTTAGTATTATGAATTGGTAGGCAAATGCGTCTATACAAAATTTATTATCATTATATTTTTTGTGAGTTTTAAGACCCAAAATATGACACTTTGTTGAAAGGATTGCACTGCCCACTTGGGCGTGGCCCAAATTTTTGTATTTTTGTTTCCTTTTCAAAAAATCAAATGAGGATCAATCCAAAAATATTTTTTTACGTCGGGCTTGGCCCAAAAATCATTTATTAGTTCTTGGCAGGCTTTAGCCCAAAAACTCTATTTCTATTATGAGGCTCAACCTAAATCATTTAATTTGTATTTGGTTTTGGTACAAAAACTTATTTTGATTGTGAAAAACATATTACCACAGTTAGAGACTGATCTGATTTAAAAATGCCATACCATTTGAAAACATCTTTTCGTCCTTCTATTTTAGCTTGTGCCAAAGTGATTTTATTAGTTACCCATTAAGAAAAAGTCACGTTAAATCCGGGTTTTGAAAATCATTTGGGGACCTAAAGTAAACTAAACGGCATAAGCATCGTTTTCCTAAGATGTCTAGTTCATACAATAAGGGTTCCAATAAATATGAGGTTTTTACAAGTATTTACAAATACAAATACAACAAACTTTCAAATGAACAAATAAATAAATAAATAAAAAGAAGGTCAGGCTAGGGGCGTACCAAGCCCCTAGTTGACCATTTTCACTCATGGCTGGGCCTTCTATGTATTTACTATATATTAGCCTCCATTTCATCTTCGCTGGACTCGATAATAATGAAAGAATGCCCAACAGGTTGGCTTTGGCTTGACCCGAATGGCCCATGCAGTGGAGGAGGGGAAAAGGAAAGAGGACCCGGTTAGAATTAATTCGCTGAACTTATCATACACATATCCGAATATATATATATATATATATATATATATATATATATATATATATATATAACACAACTACAAGGCAACTTGTATACATACTATTTCATGCCGTTGGGCCTTGAAAACCCAAGATTAGATACAAAAGGGAAACACTCGAGCCCTCTTTAACTCCTACTTTGGGCTAAGTAAGAACCTGCACTACTTTTTCTTAATGGGCTAGGCCCACCTATCGTTTAAATGAAAAGATAAGTTTAAAGTCAAGGCTTAGTGAGATTCCTCCCCCTTTTTCACCTGTTTGATATATAAATCCTATGTATGACTAGCCTGCTTACTCATATACACACAATATGCTTATGATATACACACATGATGTGTATATCCAGTGTATACCCTATATATACCTTTCCCTCTTTTCCCTAGCCTATACATGCTTTGTGTATATCAGTCTCTAAGTCCTATCCCTAAAGTCTAAGGCCCAATGAATCACTTAGTAAGACCAAGTATTTTTTTTAGCAAAAAATCTATCCTAGATTAAGGCCAAGGTGCACTTAGTTAAAGTAGACATCTATTAGGCAGAATTTGCTCCGACTCAAACCTTATAATCTCAACCAATCAGTAACTCTTATGACTCTCATGTAGGATCAGAACAAACGCATGTGCATATTTCAAGAAACTAGACAATAACAGCACAAAGTAGAACTTCACAGGCTTGGAAGGTTGAGTATTTTACAATCATGATCATAAAGAAGATTTGAGCACCAAGAATCAGTACATAGGACAGTTTTAATCTTTCATAGCTCAAATGGATAAAACAGCATATTTGAAGATTGAGTTTAATAGATTCAGGAAGTTAGAATAATGCAAGAGTGCTAACTGAAATAAGGACATGTACAAAGAAAAAGGTGCAGGACCCCTATGCATCATAGTTCAGATGAGGTATAGAATATATGCCTCTTTGATCTTCTGTACAGGTCTAAGGGAAAGACAATGACACAACGGGCCCAAAAACTCTTTGTGATTCAGTATTTCTTAGTTTTTTAAGAGAACACTTATTATTAATAGCTTCAAATGGATCCACCTCCCTCAGAATGAAAAAAACAATCCACTTATTGAAACAACCAGTTTCTTTTCTTAGTTTCCAAAGTTCCTTTGGACATCCAGACAAGTTAATTTCCCCCTTTCTATTTCAAACCTTTGATAAAATGGTGAACTTTAAGGAGTTCAAATCACTCTTATGATAGAGATGTCCCCCATGGGTTCATAGAATGTGCTATGACACCCCTCATTTGGAGGGGAGGTACTATGAATTAAGCTAAGCTTGGCTCTTCCCTTGTTACACCTCGCCCTTTCAGAGCATGAGCATGACACATACTTCACCATATTAATGGAGTATCAGAGACGTCCCATGAAGTGTTAGAAGGTACAAGCCATGGGAAGTACGTAACAACGAAGTAAAGGATGAATTATGATCTCGTAAGTCATAACCGGTAAGGACAACTGTTATAGCCTGTATTTCATACGTTGGGATATTGCGAGACAATGGTGAGAAGTTAAGGACAAGACTATGTTCCAAAAATTATTTTAATGTACAAGTGGGCTATGAACATTATTTATGAATATTACTAGTATAGAAATGTTGTGAAAGACAAGGGTAAAAAGGGAAAGTCGTAAAGTGGCGTCATGGGAATAATGTGGAAGGCTAGGGGCAAGATAGTAATTTTACAAGGTTCAAGAGAATTCTTGAAGGGCCAAATCTTACATAAGAAGACACTTGGCCTTCTTTACTAATTTTCAAGAAAAGGGAAGAAAATTCTAGGAAAGAAAGAAAAGGGGGCAAGGTGTAAATAAAGAGGGACTAAAGTGTACAAAGGAAGACATTTGGTCTTCTTTGACCAAGTGAGGAAATTCAAGAAAAGAAAAGAAAATCAAGAAAAAAGAGGAAAACTCTAGAAGGAGAAGAAAAGGGACATGAGGCCATACTTGAGGGACTAAGATTCAAATATGGAAAAGTGATGGAATATATATAGATATAAGAAGAGTTCATCCTTTTAAATAAAGAGACTTGAAGAGAGAAAGAAAGAAAGAAAAAAAAAAAAGAAGGGAATAGCCATGGCATTCGGCCATGGCTTGCAAATTTTGCCTCCATGAAAGACTTGCCAAAAAAATATTTTCTTCTAGCTTTCCTACCAATTTAAGGGTCCTCTACAACGTGGTATGGTTGTTTCGGAAGAAAGGGTATTCGTTTCATCGTTCCCACATCTTGGTCAAGTGAAGAAGTTGAAGGAAAAAGGCAAGGTTTAATCCCTTCTCTTGTGTTATGGATGGTCCATGCATATTGTTGAGTGTGTAGCATGTGGAAATGAATGAAATTCATGAAGTATGTATGTACATGGTATGGCCGAATGGAGTAGTTGTTTGTGTAGAAATAATGGATTAATTTTATGTAGTAAGTTGGTTGTCGTAATGTATAGAAGTGGATGCAAATTCATGGAAAATATGTATGTTATGTGTTGGCCGAATGTATGGGTGGTTGTATATAAAAGATGAAATGATTTTATTTGGTAGTTTAATCGTTGTGTTGAGAATTCCATAATGTAAGATGGATGAAAAACATGAAATCATGCACGTTGAAGTTGTGGCGAGAATGGGCTGATTTGGAACGTAATATGATTTGAATATGCTTTCTTGAATTCATGGAAATAATGTTGTAAATGTATGGAATTGTTGATATAGTTTATGAGTTTGAAAGAAATAAATGTATTGTTGGAGTTCTTATGGCACTTGGAAGATTTGGGTTGGAATGTCTTGAACATGTTGTGAGTTGAGTATTGATATTGTTGTTATGATTGTTGGTTTGGCCGGGTTGAATTCCCGGATTGTTGTTGATTAAAATTGGCCGAGTTAGAATCTCGGGGATGGCGCATTTACAGGGGAAATGCTGCCGGAATTTCGGTAGCCAAGTGTTATTTTAAGAATCCAATTCTAAATGCACTAATCAAAGTTTGGTAAACATGACCAAATTGTAGATTTTGGCGGGTTTGCAACTTGGAATTGGAGTACCAGAAGGAGCGGAAAGAGGTATGTAAGACTTCACCTTCCTTCTTTGGCATGTCCTAGACGTCGTAGGCTTGAATACGTGCCTCGGGGATAATTCCTTTCCTAGAAAGCCGAGATTGAAATTAGCTACTATTCATTCAGTAGAATTGAAGTGAATGTTCGCGAATAGTTGAAAGAAATGTCTAAGCACCTAGAATTTGCAGGAACAGGATCCGACTACCATAAAAACTCTCATAAGTAATGTCATGAAATGTATTATACGTAAATTGTGTACGCCACCTCATTTGATTCGAGGTGGGCCCACTACTCCTGAGTTTCCTTCCATAGTCCCACTTGGTTTATTTTCGTACTATGATTACGATTTCATAAACATTATTTTAGCTTTCTTATCTCCAAAAGTACGATATTCGAGATCCTACGGCATGATTCCTCTTTCCTAGCAGTCCATGAATGTTTTCCCACAGAGTGTTTACCTTCAAAGGTTAAAGTTTCCCGATTTCAAAAGTTTTCCTATAACGTGAAAATGGGAATATTTTATAAGACCGAAATAAGGGAATGTTTCCACCATGTCTTGTCCCTCAAAAGTTATAGTGTGATGATAATATGTCGGGCGTCACCGCAGAGGCGGTTCGAAGTATGAAAAAGAATGAAGTGTTTTCTATGAAGCGCATAATAATATGATTTTGATTTCGAAATTCTAAAACTCATGATTTTAATGCCACGACGAGATTATCGAGTCTATTTTCATAATTCTATCGAATGGTTCATTGTTGTAAGTCTCTCCTCATGAATGTTCCTTCGAGGTGAGACCTATCGATGATGATTACTTCATAACACAAATCGGAGGTTCCCGACCTTATGTCACTCCGATGCGCTTATAGCTTTTGGGCTCTCGCATGCTTTATGATTAATTATATTTTTCCATATGACACCGTGCCTACATGGCCGGGGCAGCATCACACCGTACGTCCAATGTGGTGGCCGGGCATATTACACCATATGGCGGATCATACCCGGACGCGGGAGGCCGGACGCGGGCTTATACACCGTTCCTATATGGACGGCGCTACACACACCGATCCTACGTGGTCGGGCAGTTTACTTGTATGTTTTTTGAAAGAAATGTTTTTAAAGAAATGTTTTTCAAAAAAAAAAAAGTTAATGCATGGCCTCACGAGGCATTCGGACGTAAGTTACTCTCTTTATCTCGAGGCTCTATATTGTTATTCACACACACACACACATATTTACATTCTTGATTATGTTGTTATTCGCCTTACATGCTCGGTACATTGCTCGTGCGACCCCTCTTCATCGGGGGCTGCGTTTAGCGCACCAGGCGAGTGGAAGCTAGTATAGAAGATGTCCGGCGGAGTTGGTAGGCTCCACTTGTCCGGGAGTCTTTCGAGTCAGATGATATGTCTTTGTACCTATTCGAAGTTAGAGACTGCCGAGTCGTGGGTATTGGGGTAACGATATGTTATTATGTTTCGTGTCACGAGTCTTATGTGATGACGATGATTTTACTTATGGAAAAAAATTTCTATGTATTCATTTCTAACTGATTCATAAGTTCATACGTGCAATAAGAGTCAGCGGGTTCGCTCGGCTCCGAATATGGGGTCGGGTGCCCATCACACCCTAGTAAGATCGGGGTGTGACAACAACCTTGAAACAAAAGGACATGACTATTATCATGTATAATAAATGATAAATATCATGTATGGAGAGTTTTGGAAGATTCCGGGATCAAGCAAATCAAAGAAAATAAGTTTGTCAAAAATTTGGAAAAAAAGTTGGAAGAATTCTTGACAGAATTTTGGGTCAACTTTGGAGGGGTATATATCCAGGTATTGTTATATCCCGTATTTTGAGCAACGGGACAACTTGCGTGAATTACGATAAGTGAGAACAAGACTACCCCGAGAAGTGAAGTAGAGACTTTGTGTGTGTCTTAAAGGCTTAAGTTGTGTGTGATTTTAATGTCATGAAAATGTTAAGGAAACACTTGGAGGCAATTTCCATTTTTAGTAAGTATGTTAATTTTGGAAAGTTGAAAAGTACAAAAAAAAAAAAAAAAAAAGGGGCAAGATGGCCGGCCATTTAGTAGTGGGCCATGGCCACATGGATTTATTTTATGTGGAGGTTTAAAAGATGACTTAGTCATCTTGTTCAACACTTCCATCTCTAGAACAATCAAGAAAACTTGAAGGAGAAAACATAAGGGCCTATTCGGCCACCCCATAAAAATCAAGATCAATTTCTAGCCATCAAAAAATAAATTCTTCAAGCAAACTTGCTAATTCAAGGGTGCTAAGTAACGTGGAGTCGTTGTTTCGGGCAATAGTTTACTCGTTTTCTCTATCTACCAACTTTGGACAAGTTAAGAAGTTGAAGAAGAAAGGTGAGTTTTAATCTTGTTTTATGTGTTATGAATGGTTTATATGTGTTGTAGTATGCTAAAATGGAAGAAATTCATGATAGAAAAGAAGTTGAAGTTGGGCCGTGCATAGGGGGTATAGCCGTGCATGTGTATGTTGTGTTGAAAGCAATGTATTAATGTTAATTAGCATGTTTTGAATGTTGTGGTGTGAAGAAAAGAATGAAAATCATCCCTATGTGTGGAAGTGGTGTTGGCCGAATGGTCCCCTTTAGTGTAGTTGTGAATGAACTAATCGTCGTTAGTATTTTCGTTATCGTCGTTATGGATTTGATAAGGAAAAATGCAAGTTTGATGACTCAAAATAATGTTATGTTGGTTATAGGATGATTTGGAAGTTTATGTGAATTTTATGTAATTTTCGTATTTATGAGGATTGTATTGTTAATGTGTGGATTATTAGTGTAATTCATGAATTCGGAAGGAAAGGATGTAGATCATATTGTTCTCGGGTTTGGAGACGAATTCGGGTGAGTTGGAACAATGTTTGGGTTGTTTGAAATATTGTATGAATTGCTTAAAGTGTTCTTGTATATGGTTTGAATGGGTTTGGATTGGTAATCGAGCATATAAGCGTTGATATTAGTTTGAACGTAAGTGGTCGAAATGAGTATATTATGAATGTTGTTGGCATACTATGTGTGTTGTTAAAGTCATGTAGGAAGAACTAGTAATGTTGGAATGCATTGGGAATTGACTATTGATATTGTAGTTTGGTTGTTGGTTTGGTTGTTGTTGAAATTAGCCGAGTTGAAATCTCGGGGTTGGTGTATTTACAGGGGAAATGCTGCTGAAATTTCTGTCGAATTTAATGTTCGTTTGGAATTGAATGCCTAAGTGCGTGTAGCTAATGTTGATATATTTGGCGTTATGTAGATCTTGGAGCATCCGAGAATTGAGGCTTGACTTGTCTTGCGGCGGAAGAGGTATGTAAGGCGTTACTTTCTATTCTTTGGCATGTCTTAGTACTACTAGGCTATGACCGAGCCTCGGGGTAATTCCACTCTTAGAATCCGAGCTTAGATACGTACTTTATTCGATCTAAAGACCTACTCCTTAATGTAACCAAACTAAGATTCTTATGTTTTCAAATGATTGAATTTCAAAAGACTTATAAAAATTTTGACTACAAAAAGAGTCCGAACTTCACGCCCGTAACTTTCGCATACGAGCTCGGAATGCCCCAAAACATAATAGGTAAGTTCATAAGACATAACTCTCCCTAACTCTCGTAGTCGGGCTCGGATGGGGGTCGGAACCCGTCCGCGGGGCCCGCGGCTTCTCTATGCTATCCTTAATGACTTTCGGGAAAAATTTAATACTATTTTCACTTCGACTTCAGCATATGGATTTCTTACTTATTTACTGAGTTATGATTATGACTTTATGCATATGGTTACTCACGACTCGCTCGTGCTTATAGTTAGTACTTCTTTCACCGGATCCGGGCCGGTTATGTTCGTGCGCACTTTGATATATTCGGAGTATGATGTGTTCGGTACGCGAGTCCCGCTTTGGCGGGTCACCGTGTATTTGGCGTTACGGGGGTACGGCTTTATGATGTGATATGATATGTCGGGTGTCGGAGATTTGAAACCTTACGGAGTATGATGTGGTATGGCGCCATCGACGGGCGGGCGACCATCGTTCTAAACCTATGCATGATTTATATTTTTGATAAATATTTTGATATTTTGCATACCATATCTATTTTACGTAATTTGTTATTATGATTACGTATTTCACTTTACATACTCGGTACATATTAAAATCGACCCCCTTTCTTCGGGGGCTGCGTTTCATGCCCGCGGTACGAACGCTCGGCTTGGTGATCCACATCCCAGGACTCCCGTCCTGCGCTACGAGAGTGCTCGCTTCGTCCGAGCCTATTTTTGGTATATATACTTTTCGATGCATATGTACATATTTATTCAGGGGTACGACGGGGCCCTGTCCCGTCATTTGATTTTGTTACTCTGTTTAGAGGTCTGTGGATATGTCTGTGGGTATGGCTACATCTGTACAGCTGTGTGTGTGTGTTATATGTATTGGGCGGTCCACCCGCCGCGGCAGCCTAGTCGGCTCGCCTCTGTGTATATTTTGAGATTCTGTACATTTTGACAGCCTAGCCGGCTTATGCTACTTCGATGACTATTATGCGATATCTGAGGCTATATGTGATTAATTATGATTATGCGAGTTAATATGCTAGTTCTGGTTGTCGGGTACGTATAAGTGTCCAATTCGGACATTAGTCACGGCCTACGGGGTTGGGTCGTGACAAAAGTGGTATCAGAGCGGTTCGTCCTCGGAATGTCCACAGACCGTGTCTAGTAGAGTCCGTTTATCGGTGTGTTGTGCACCACATCTATAAACGGAGGCTACGAGACATTTAAGGATCTTTGTCTTTCTTTACGATCTTAGATCGTGCGATAGAGCGGTTTTATTAGGATGACTTCTTTCGACAAATTGCTATGTTTTCGGCGATGCCTCGAGAAAGGCGACAGCCGCCCGGGAAGGGCAAGTCTGCTTTAACTGCGGGAGAGACCGGTCGGGCCCGAGAGAGTTGCCGGGCCCATGCTCGGCCCGAGCCGGAGGTGTGCCGGGTCGGCCGGTTCGCCACCCCATCCCCCCCGAGGAGGGGCACGAGCGACGGGCGGCACGCGGGACGAGGTGGCTCCACCGCCCGCCCCTGAGGTTCGCGTGCCTGAGCCTCCAGCTCCTCAGCCTGGGGTGGAGGATAGAGCTATGAGGACGGCTGTTCGGTTACTTACGGCCGGCGCGGGCGAGGGTCCAGGAGGCACGGAGCGAGGGGATGATCGTGGTGATGGACGTGACGGTCGAGGGGGGCACGTTGTTTTCGACACCCGTAATCCACCGAGTTCTTCGGGTCAAAAGCCGAGGAGGACCCTCGAGTTCATCGAGAGAGAGATGCGGCGTATGTTGCGGCTTGTCGGGGCCTCGAGGCCCCGAGTCGGTGGAGTTGGCGTCGTATCGGCCGCACGACATAGCCCAATTGGTATGAGTCATAGGGGCGTCCCGGGGGTGAGGGTGCTCCCCAGTGTATGGGATGAGTTCGTGGAGGCTTTTCTTGCCCATTTTCTACCCCCGAGAGACTAGACGCGCCGGGGTTCACGGGTTTATACATACGAGGGGGGTGGTAGGAGCGTCAGAGAAGTACGACTTGGAGTTTGATTCTTTGACGGATACGCCCTCACATTGTAGCAGACATGGGCGATAGAGTACACCAGTTTGTTATGGGGCTAGATGATTATTTGATTGACAGTTGTATGTCGATGGCTTCTCGGCCTGGCATGGACATTGCACTAGTACGGGCATACGCCCAGGGCATGGAGGAGCGACACGGGGCGCCGGCCGGCCGGGGAGTATGATGACGGGCGCCGGCCCGAG
Source organism: Lycium ferocissimum (assembly GCF_029784015.1). Lineage (NCBI taxonomy): Eukaryota > Viridiplantae > Streptophyta > Magnoliopsida > Solanales > Solanaceae > Lycium > Lycium ferocissimum. The sequence goes on from NC_081346.1 coordinate 32,730,519, forward strand.
AGGGCTAGGTCGGCCGGGTGATTGCGGGGATTCTCGAGGGCGAGGCCGCCTCGGCGGCGGCACAACGGATATTCCTCCCGGCCCAGCCGGAGCACATCCCCCGGTTTCGGGGCGGGGAGACACGACGATGCGGGATATTCGGGAGCGAGGTCGAGCTCCCGGGGGCTTCGAGCTCACGGACGGCGAGAGGTTCCGGCCAGTCGAGGCCACCCATACCTCGATGTACTTATTGTGGGAGACAGCACCACAGGGAGTGTTATCGTGCCACGGTGCACATTTTTACTTGCGGCCGTCGGGGCCATGTGATGAGTGTCCCGCTCGGGGGCCGGTGCGAGGGTGCGGCGCGGCCTACGCGGGTTCGAGTCTTTGGTTCATCTTCATCATCCGTAGCCATGCGCCCTGCGGGGCGAGGCATGCCGGCACCGGCAGGCCGCGGTAGAGGTCGTGGCGGAGCGACCGATTCTAGCGGTCCTTCGAACCGCATATATGCTTTAGCCAGCCGTCAGGACCAGGAGGCGTTACCTAACGTGGTTACAGGTACATTATTGGTTTTCTCTCGAGCTGTATTTGCATTGATTGATCCTGGTTCTACTTTATCATATATTTCTCCTCTTATTGCTGATAAAATTGGGATTAAACCTGAACCAATAGAACCATTTGAGGTAGCCACTCCGGTGGGGATTACATTATAGCCGGACATGTATATAAAGATTGTTCGATAATTGTCTTTGACCGTTGCACTAAGCGGATTTGGTGAAAGCTAGATATGGTCGAATTTGATGTTATTATGGGAATGGTGGTGGCTTCTTGTTATGCTAATGTTGATTGTCAAAAGAAAATAGTCCGTTTCCAATTCCCGAAGCGAACCGGTTATAGAATGGGCAGGTAATACGACAACGCCGAGGGGTAAGTTTATTTCTACCTCAAGGCAAGAAAAATGATCCGAAAAGGCTATATTTACCATCTGGTTCGTATACATAATCTAAAAGCTGAAGCACCGACTATTCAGTCCATTCCAGTGGTTAATGAATTCCCAGATGTATTCCCAGACGAGCTTCCAGGTCTTCCTCCTGAACGGGAGATAGAATTCACGATAGATGCGCCGGACACTCAGCCTATATCCATTCCCCCGTACAGAATGGCACCGGCAGAACTAAAAGAATTAAAAGAATAGCTGAGGGATCTACTAGAGAAGGGCTTCATCCGAGCCCCACGTCACCACAGGGAGCACGGTATTATTTGTGAGAAAGAAAGACGGGTCGGCTTGCGGATGTGTATCGATTATCGACGCTGAATAAGGTAACCATAAAGAATAAATACCCCCTCCCCAGGATTGACGATTTATTTGATCAGTTGCAGGGAGCTAAATGTTTCTCAAAGATAGATTTGCGGTCGGGCTATCATCAGGTGCGAGTACGGGAGGCAGATATTCCCAAGACAGCATTCAGGACCCGGTATGGGCATTATGAATTCAGAGTTATGTCTTTTGGGCTGACGAATGCTCCGGCGGTATTTATGGATCTTATGAATCGGGTATTCAGACCATTCTTGGATATGTTCGTGATCGTATTTATTGATGATATTCTGGTCTATTCTCGGTCGGAAGACGAGCACGCGGATCATCTGAGAACGGTACTTGGGGTACTTCGACATCAGAAATTATATGCAAAATTTTCTAAATGTGAATTCCGGGGCGACATCGGTGGCATTCTTGGGACATATTATTGGGGGCGACGGCATCGGGTGGATACCCCAGAAGATTGAAGCAGTGAAGAATTGGCCCCGGCCTACAACGCCGACAGAGGTACGTAGTTTCCTGGGATTGGCTGGGTATTACAGAAGATTTGTGGAGAAATTTGCTTCAATATCAGCGCCTTTAACAAGGCTAACTCAGAAGGGAGCCAAATTCCAGTGGACAGACGCCTGTGAACGGAGCTTCCGATTCTTTGAAGGAGAAATTGACTACAGCTCCAGTTTTGACACTTCCTGAAAGGCCAGACGGGTATGTTATTTATTGTGATGCTTCCGGTGTTGGACTGGGTTGTGTATTGATGCAGCACGGCAGAGTTATCGCCTATGCTTCCCGGCAGCTCAAAAAGCACGAAAAGAATTATCCCACTCATGATCTGGAGCTCGCAGCGGTGATTCATGCCCTGAAGATATGGAGACATTATTTATATGGCGTTCATGTTGATATCTACACAGATCATAAGAGTCTCCAATATATTTTTAAGCAGAAGGAGCTGAATTTGCAGCAGAGAAGATGGTTAGAGTTCTTTGAAAGATTACGATGTTGATATTCTATACCATCCTGGGAAAGATAATGTTGTAGCGGATGCCCTCGGCCCGTAAATCTATGGGCGACCCTAGCGGACGTGCCATCGAAAAGAAAGAAATAGTTCGTGAAATTCATCGGTGGCAAGTCTTGGAGTCCGTTTGGCCGAATGCGGGAATACTGGGATTTACGGTCGTGAAGTTGCCGAATCTTCTATTACGGAAGAAATAAAGCGTCGCCAATATGAAGATCTGATGCGGTGCATTACGGAGACACGGCCGTGAGAAGAGAAGACTTCGTTCGAGATTACACCGGATGGAGTATTATTACACGGGGGCGGTGTGCGTACCGAGGTTCTTTGAGCTACGGCGATAGGTTATGGGTGAGGCACATTATGCCGTTATTACATTCATCTAGGAGCCACAAAAATGTATCACGATCTCGGATGTCTATCTTGGTGGGATGGTATGAAAAAGGATATAGCGAGGTCGTCGCTCGGTGCCGAATTGTCAGCAGGTTAAGATTGAGCACCAGAAGCCCGGTGGATTATTGCAAGAGATGGAGATTCCGGCTTGGAAGTGGGAGATAATTAATATGGATTTCATTACAGGTTTGCCTCGCACTCCACGGAAGTATGACTCCATTTGGGTTATCGTTGATCGGCTGACAAAATCAGCCCATTTTCTTCCAGTCAAGGGCTACTTATTCGGTGAGGATTATGCCGGATTATATATTAAGGAGATAGTAAGGCTTCATGGAGAGTTCCCACATCTATTATTTCGACGGAGGCACTCGATTTTACAACAAATTTACGGAGGTCATTTCAAGACGGATTGGGGACTCGGGTAAGTCTTAGTCTTGCTTTCCATCCTCGAGTGACGGACGGGCCGAGCGCACCATCCGGACACTAGAAGATATGTTGCGGGCTGTGTTATTGACTTCGAAGGTAGGCGGGATGATCATTTGCCGCTGGTTGAATTTGCTTATAATAATAGCTACCACTCCAGCATCCAAATGGCCCCGTACGAGGCGTTATATGACAGAAAATGCAGGTCACCGATCGGCTAGTTCGACGTTGGAGAAACTAGATTAATTGGTCCAGATATGATCCAGCAAGCGGTGGACAAAGTGAAGCTTATCCGGGGGAGAGATTATTAGCGGCCCTAGTCGAGTCGGAAATCATACGCGGATAATCGACGTCGGCACTTAGAATTTCAGGTTGGTGATTGGGTATTCCTGAAGGTATCGCCTATGAAAGGGGTTATGAGATTCGGTAAGAAAGGGAAGCTCAGTCCGAGATATATTGGGCCTTATCAGGTTATTCGGAGAATAGGCAAAGTTGCCTACGAATTGGATCTGCCAGCGGATTTGGGCGCAGTGCACCCGGTATTTCATGTTTCTATGCTTCGTAAATGCATTGGTGACCCTTCCGAATATTTCCTGTGGATGATGTCGGAGTCACGGAGGAACTAGCCTATGAGGAGCGGCGGTAGCTATATTGGATCGTCGGGGAAAGAAGGTTGCGGAACAAAGATGTAGCCTCTGTTAGGTCTTTGTGGCGGAATAATAACCGAGAGGAAATGACCTGGGAAGCTGAGGAGCAGATGAAGAAGAAGTATCCTCACTTATTTTTGGTACCCACAGGTAATCTAAATCCTTTACTTGATTATGTTGAGCAATAAATGAATTGTGTGTAATATCTACAAAAGAACTCCCCAAATTGTTTGTAAGACCCGTAAGGTTAGTTTAACATTCGAGGACGAATGTTCTAAAGGGGGGGAGGATGTTATATCCCGTATTTTGAGCAACGGGACAACTTGGGTGAATTACGATAAGTGAGAACAAGACTACCCCGAGAAGTGAAGTAGAGACTTTTTGTGTGTCTTAAAGGCTTAAGTTGTGTGTGATTTTAATGTCATGAAAATGTTAAGGAAACACTTGGAGGCAATTTCCATTTTTAGTAAGTATGTTAATTTTGGAAAGTTGAAAAAAAAAAAAAAAAAAAAAAAAAAAAAAGGGGCAAGGTGGCCGGCCATTTAGTAGTGGGCCATGGCCACATGGATTTATTTTATGTGGAGGTTTAAAAGATGACTTAGTCATCTTGTTCAACACTTCCATCTCTAGAACAATCAAGAAAACTTGAAGGAGAAAACATAAGGGCCTATTCGGCCACCCCCATAAAAATCAAGATCAATTTCTAGCCATCAAAAAAATAAATTCTTCAAGCAAACTTGCTAATTCAAGGGTGCTAAGTAACGTGGAGTCGTTGTTTCGGGCAATAGTTTACTCGTTTTCTCTATCTACCAACTTTGGGCAAGTTAAGAAGTTGAAGAAGAAAGGTGAGTTTTAATCTTGTTTTATATGTTATGAATGGTTTATATGTGTTGTAGTATGCTAAAATGGAAGAAATTCATGATAGAAAAGAAGTTGAAGTTGGGCCGTGCATAGGGGGTATAGCCGTGCATGTGTATGTTGTGTTGAAAGCAATGAATTAATGTTAATTAGCATGTTTTGAATGTTGTGGTGTGAAGAAAAAAATGAAAATCATCCCTATGTGTGGAAGTGGTGTTGGCCGAATGGTCCCCTTTAGTGTAGTTGTGAATGAACTAATCGTCGTTAGTATTTTCGTTATCGTCTGTTACATCCCGTATTTTGAACAACGAGACAACTTGCGTAAATTACGATAAGTGGAGAACAAGGCTACTCCGGGATATGACCTAGAGACTTTTGTATGTTTAAAGGTTCAAATTGTGTATGATTTTAATGTCATGAAAGTGTTAAAGAAGCATTTGGAGGCAATTTCCATTTTTAGTAAGTGTGCTAATTTTGGAAGGTTGACAATTCTACAACAAAGGAAAAAAAAAAGAGAAAAGAAAAAAAAAACAAACAAACAAGGGCCATGTGGCCGGCCACCTCATGTGGGCCATGGCCACATGGTTGGCTAATGTTTGCAATAAAAGATGACCAATTCATCTTATTTCCTCATCTTCTCCATCTAGAATTTTCAAGAAAAACTTGAGAGAAAAACAAAGGCCATATTCGGCCAAGAGAGAGGAAGAGAGAGAGATCAAGAATTGATCAAGAAAAAATAATTTCTTCATGCAAACCTACTAATTCAAGGTGCTCATCAACGTGGAGGTGTTGTTTGGAGCGTTGGATTGCTCGTTTTCTCTATCCGCCACTTTAGGCAAGTTGTGGAGTTGAAGAAGAAAGGTGAGTTTAGTCTTGTTTTCTTGTGTTATAGATGGTTTATATGTGTTGTTGTATGTAAAATGGAAGAAATGCATGGTAAAAATGAAATTGAAGTTGAGTATGTGTAGGGGTGTTTGGCCGTGCATGTGCATGTTGTATTGGAAGTGATGAATTAATGTTAGTTAGCATGTTTTGATTGTTGTGGGGTGAAGAAAAGATTGAAAATCATTTTTGTGTGTGTGTTGGTGTTGGCGAATGGCCCTTTTTTGTGAGGGAATGAACAAATTGTCGTTAGCGTTTTAGTTATCGTCGTTGTGGATTCTATGATGAGAAATGCAAGTTTGATGACTCAAAACAATGTTATGTTAGTTATGGGATGGTTTGGAAGTTTATGTACATTTTATGTGATTTTTGTATTTATGAGAATTGCTTTGTTAAGGTGTGGATTATTAGTGTAATTCATGAATTTGGAAGGAAAGAATATGTTTGGTGTTGTTCTCGGGTTTGGAGCTAATTTCGGGTAGGTTGGAACAATATTTGGTTTGTTTGAAATATTGTATGAAATGCCTAAAGTGTCCTTGTGTGTGGTTTAAAAGGGTTTGGATTGGTGATCGGACGTATAAACGTTGATATTAGTTTGAACGTAAGTGGTCGAAATGAGTATATTATGAATATTGTTGGAATGTTATGTATGTTGTTAAAGTCGTGTAAGAAGAACTAGTAATATTGAATGCATTGTAAATTGATTGTCGATATTGTAGTTTGGTTGTTGGTTTGGTTATTGATGGTCGAGTTGAATTCTCGGGGTGTCGTATTTATAGGGGGAAAGTAGACAAGTAAAATTCAAGGTTGAATGCTAAAAGCCTTATAGTTAACATTTGGTAAACGTGACCATTTGTAATTTGAGGAAATCGGGACTTGAGTTTGGACAAGCGAGGAAGACGAATAAGGTATGTAAAGCTCTCCCATTTCTTCTCTTGGCATGTCTTAGATGTTTAGGCTTGAATTTGGACCTTGGGGACAACTCACTCTTCGAGAATCTACGTCTAGAAATGTTCTTTTTCATTCGGTAGAATTGAATGATTTATTGTGTGAATAGTTAGAAAAATTGTTTTAACCTCTAAAACTTGTGCAAATGAAATCCGATTACTTTAAAATGCTAATGACGTTATGAAGTTTGACATGCGTAATCTTACATACGCCACCTCATTTGACCGAGGTGGGCCCAATTTTTTCCCTATCATTCCGTTTGAACTACTTTGGAAGTAAAAACTAAGGAAAGTTTTTAGCTACCTTTCTAATTCTTACAAAATAAGCGTTATATTTATTTATTGAGTCTTATGATCCGCTTTGAATTTGCAATTACTCAAGGGATATGAAATATTTCGACATCCGAAAGACTTACGATTATTATTAAAGGTCCGCTATGAGATTGTTTCTTCGAGGTAAAATGTTTTATATTTTATATTGCATATGGTTTTCTCACTACTTCTCTATCTACCGGGTGTATGTATTCTTTCATTGGCCGAGTCCTCACTAGAGGGCCACGGTATGCTATATATGTATATATGATGATAGGATGATGTGATGATATGGGGATCTTGTGGCATTTGATGATGTTATGAATAGAGGGCCGGGGCATATTATATGATTGCATGTGTGTTTACATGACTTTACTTACCGAGTCCCTAAAATGGATGATTTGATGATATGATATGGACTCGAATGATATATGATTCAAAGAAGTTTTTGCTTTCATGAATACTTATTTCGGGCCGTTATGGTTCGTACTCGGTGGTACATATTTATACCCCTTTGCATGTGTTTCATGTTGTGTTGAAAGCAATGATATTAATGTTAATTAGCATGTTTTGTTACATTTTGTATATTTGTTGGTGTGAAGGCCAAGTCATAATGTTAAATCACCCCATAAACGTGGGTTGTGTAGCAAGTGGTGTATATTCTGGTATGTATATATGATATATATGTATATGTGTACGCCCTTTATGTATACGTTTAGTTTTGTTGGACATGACTTGGGTATTAATGATAGATGGGTACAAGTGCCCAAATCGGGCACTAGTCACGGTCTACGGGGCTGGGTCGTGACATCATCGTTATGGATTTGATAAGGAAAAATGCAAGTTTGATGACTCAAAATAATGTTATATTGGTTATAGGATGATTTGGAAGTTTATGTGAATTTTATGTAATTTTCGTATTTATGAGGATTGCATTGTTAATGTGTGGATTATTAGTGTAATTCATGAATTCGGAAGGAAAGGATGTAGATCATATTGTTCTCGGGTTTGGAGACCAATTCGGGTGAGTTGGAACAATGTTTGGGTTGTTTGAAATATTGTATGAATTGCTTAAAGTGTTCTTGTATATGGTTTGAATGGGTTTGGATTGGTAATCGAGCATATAAGCGTTGATATTAGTTTGAACGTAAGTGGTCGAAATGAGTATATTATGAATGTTGTTGGCATACTATGTATGTTGTTAAAGTCATGTAGGAAGAACTAGTAATGTTGGAATGCATTGGGAATTGATTATTGATATTGTAGTTTGGTTGTTGGTTTGGTTGTTGTTGAAATTAGCCGAGTTGAAATCTCGGGGTTGGTGTATTTACAGGGGAAATGCTGCCGAAATTTCTGTAGAATTTAATGTTCGTTTGGAATTGAATGCCTAAGTGCGTGTAGCTAATGTTGATATATTTGGCGTTATGTAGATCTTGGAGCATCCGAGAGTTGAGGCTTGACTTGTCTTGCGAGCGGAAGAGGTATGTAAGGCGTTACTTTCTATTCTTTGGCATGTCTTAGTACTACTAGGCTATGACCCGAGCCTCGGGTAATTCCACTCTTAGAATCCGAGCTTAGATACGTACTTTATTCGATCCTAAAGACCTACTCCTTAATGTAACCAAACTAAGATTCTTATGTTTTCAAATGATTGAATTTCAAAAGACTTATAAAGAATTTTGACTACAAAAAGGGTCCCGAACTTCAAACGCCCGTAACTTTCGCATACGAGCTCGGAACGCCCCAAAACATAATAGGTAAGTTCATGAGACATAACTCTCCCCTAACTCTCGTAGTCGGGCTCGGATGGGGGTCGGAACCCGTCCGCGGGGCCCGCGGCTTCTCTATGCTATCCTTAATGACTTTCGGGAAAAATTTAATACTATTTTCACTTCGACTTCAGCATATGGATTTCTTACTTATTTACTGAGTTATGATTATGACTTTATGCATATGGTTACTCACGACTCCGCTCGTGCTTATAGTTAGTACTTCTTTCACCGGATCCCGGGCCGGTTTTGTTCGTGCGCACTTTGATATATTCCGGAGTATGATGTGTTCCGGTACGTCGAGTCCCCTTTGGCCGGGTACCGTGTATATTTGGCGTTACGGGGGGTACGGCTTTATGATGTGATATGATATGTCGGGTGTCAGAGATTTGAAACCACGGAGTATGATGTGGTATGGCGCCATCGACGGGCGGGCGACCATCGTTCTAAGAACCTATGCATGATTTATATTTTTGATAAATATTTTGATATTTTGCATACCATATCTATTTTACGTAATTTGTTATTATGATTACGTACTTTACATACTCGTACATATTAAAATGTCGACCCCGCTTTCTTCGAGTGCGTTTCATGCCGCAGTGCGGACGCTCGGCTTGGTGATCCCCCGTCTAGGACTCCGTCTGCTTTCTGAGAGTGCTCCTTCGTCCGGAGCCTATATTTGGTATATATACTTTTCTGATGCATATGTACATATTTATTCAGGGGTACGACGGGGCCCTGTCCCGTCATTTGATTTTGTTACTCTGTTTAGAGGTCTGTGGATATGTCTGTGGGTATGGCTATATCTGTACAGCTATGTGTGTGTGTTATATGTATTGGGCGGTCCACCCGCCGCGGCATCCTAGTCGGCTCGCCTCTGTGTATATTTTGAGATTCTATACATTTTGACAGCCTAGCCGGCTTATGCTACTTCGATGACTATTATGCGATATCTGAGGCTATATATGATTAATTATGATTATGCGAGTTAATATGCTAGTTCTGGTTGTCGGGTACGTATAAGTGTCCAATTCGGACATTAGTCACGGCCTACGGGGTTGGGTCGTGACAGGTATATTAGGAGTTTTAAGGTGTTTCAAAAGCCTCAAATGAAGTTCTTCGAGTCTAGTTTCCAACGCAACAAACCATTCATCAATGCAACATTGGAGCAGGGAGTTATGGGCATTTTAAAACGGACAGTCAGAGGAACCCGAACCTAGGTGGAAATCCAAAAAATCCACTTGAAAGCCCACTTATCTTTTGACCCGGCCCAATCCGAATTTGGCACCTATAAAAGGGCCTCTACACTTCATTTCGGGCATTTTTCTTCAACTCCATAATCCCCTAGAACTCTCCTAACCTCTCCACACCTCTCTAGAATTTTTCACACTTCTCTCTCCACTATAAGAATATTCTTGAAGGCTCTCCACCATTCAAAAACATTATATACCATCACAAAAGAGAATTAAACTCCAAAACCCCAAGCTAAGTCATGGAGAAGGATTGTTCTTGTCTCTACTTAATTTTGTGATAAATTTGGCCTTGGAAGAAGTTGAGTGGGGTGAAGTTCTTCTAGTGTAAGGTATGTTTTCCATCCTATTTCTCATGATTAAGTTGATTTGAAGGTTTTGCAAGTCCTATAAAAGAAGAGAATCATAGTAGAGAAGTTGCAAAGAATTAAAGTAAAGGTGATGACTATAGAATGAATGTGAAAGGAGATTTTGGATTAATTTGAGATTAAATTGAATATAATTCTTTGATTATGGTATTGTGGATATTGTTATGGTTGGTTGAGAAATTGGGAAAACATCGTGTGGGATGTTTTATAGAGTATATTGGTGTTGATGATGATTTTGTTGATATAAGTATTGCTATTGTTGTTGTTTTGTTGGTACTATGATTTCGGGCTAGGGATATAAACAGGGGAGATGCTGCCCGAATTTTAGCATATTCTAAAGGAGTTTAATATAAAAACTTAAGATAGGCACATGACGATAAGTCTAACAGTACTATGATTTCTCTTGAATATAGAATTACGAGCTCGGGAGAATAAGTGCTAAGTAGTAGGGGATCAATCAGGTATGTTAAGGCTAATCCCTTTCCTTCTAAAGGCATGATTCTTCTCTTATGAACCCATACATGTTTTCCATAACGTCCTTATTCTCAAAAACTAGAGATTCATGATTCTCAAGGTTCTTATAATACTAAAGATAAGTATGTTCCATGATGGTAATCATGATGATAATCCCATTTCTAGAGATTCTAAAGTTTACAGTCTTGATGCTATTATGGGATTATTGAGCTTATTTCATGATTTTATTCATTGTTCTTGATCTCACCTTATGGTAATTGTTCCTTCAAGGTGAGATATAGCGATTATGATTGTTCCATAATATAAATCGGATGGTTACCGACCTTACGTCACTCCGATAAAGTAGTAGCTTTTAATGGGACTCTCATGCATGCTTTATGTATTTATATATATTTCACCGCGCCTTAATGGCCGGACAACATACTACATATATTTCACCGCGCCTTAATAGCCGGACAAGATGCTATATATATTTCACCGTGCTTTAATGTCCAGACAAGATACTATATATATTTCACCGCGCCTTAATGGCCGGACAAGATACTATATATATATTTCATCGCGCGCCTTAATGGCCGGACAAGATACTATATATATTTCACCGCGCCCTAACGGCTGGACAAGATACTATATTACCGCGCCTTAACGGCCGAAAAAATACCCTATACATGTATATATGGAAAAGTCTTTTTTTAAAGAAGCTAAGCATGCACGATATCCGTCTTAAAAAGGCATTCAGCGGCACAGCCTGATCCCTTTTATATTACGTTATCTTCATACTTTCATTATCTTGTTATTCATGCCTTACATACTCAGTACATCGTTCGTACTGATGTCCTTTCTTGTGGACGCTGCTTTCATGCCTGCAGGTAGATAGGTAAACGGATCGACCCCGGACTTCGCTCGGCGGAATCTCAAGAGCGCTCCAATTGCTTCGGAGCTGAAGTCTATTGGTATTAGTCCTTATGGTCACTTGTATTCTATGTAGAGGCTCATAGACATGTGTGTACAGTTAGACGTTTCATAACCTTATCAGTTCATATTGTTGTGTAATATTATGGTAGCCTTGTCGGCTGGTGACGATAGGCATAGTTGTTGACGATTATGTAGAGTTGTGCCGTTATTTTGTGATATATGAACCCTTACAGATTATGATATCCGTGAGCTATCTTTATGGTCCTCCCAGAAATGATTATGAGATGCATGTTTAGAGGTGCTCGATGTGTTAACTCCGGGTGCCCGTCATGGCCCTCTGGTTAGGTCGTGATAAAAGTGGTATCAGAGCAGTTAGTCCTAGGGTATGTCTACGAGTCGTGTCTAGTGGAGTCTTGTTTATGGGTGTGAAGCGCGCCACACTTATAAATAGGAGGCTGCAGGGCATTTAGGAATGATTGACCTTTCTTTCTCATCTTAGATCATGCGATAGAGCTATGTTATAAGGATTTCCTTTTTCCTAATCGTGTGTTATGATTTCAGCGATGCCTGTGAAGAGGAAAGCTACATCAGCCCAGAAGGGAAAAACAGTAGCCAGAAGGTGGACTGAATGAAAGCCATCGGTAGATACAGAGGAGGGTGAGTTCCACAATGAGGTTCCATCTCTGACCTCTCCTACTTTACCCATTTCGGAAGAGCAAAAAGGGGCCTCAGCTCCAGCTCTAACATCCCTAGTTCCTCCACCGGATGCCATGGGCCAGGAGATGAGACAGGCCATCCTTTTGCTTACCTGGTTAGTAGTTGTTCAGGCTCAGCGACAGGGTGCAGGCCATGGTAATAGGGGTCAGAGGAAGAGGGTCAGGTCATCAAGGTTTGACAGTGAGTTCGGAGATGACCCGAGGCAGCAGTTCTTTAGGCACTCAGCTCTTTCAACAACTAGTGCGCTTCCATAATTTCACGGACCCGTGTTCGATAGACCCCCGCTCGTGCAGGCCGGCTCGGAGTTCTAGAGTTTCTAGTTCCCGGTTAGGATTGGTCCCGATCGGACGAGACCACTTTGTACCACGATCTACTCGGTGTAAAGTCGTTACGGCGTGCCGATTGGGGTTAGATATTTGTTATGCTCCGTGCTCGGAGGAGCCATATCGAGCGTATTTTGTCCATGGATGCAGGGTAAAGGTAGGATCCAGCCTATAGGATCAACAACTGGTTTTTTGTCATTTGTACGCCCTCCAGGGCAAAGCTCACAGATACCAGTAGGTCGTGGTAGAGGTCGAGGAGGAGCGTTTAGACCGAGTGGCCCTCAGCATCATGCCTATGCACTAGCTAGGTGATCGGATCTTGAGTCTTCACCCGATGCTGTTACAGGTATATTGTCTGTATTTTCTTATGATATGTATGAATTGATTGATCTGGGTTCTACATTGTTATATGTTACTTCTTATATTGCTGGTCGGATTGGCGCGAAACTTGAGTCGACTAAAGCTTTCAAAGTGTTTCATTAATGAGACGTCAGTATGATTAGATGGGAGTTGTAACTTCTTCCTGAAGTAAGAAGTGGAAGGGGATAAGTATATGTTTAAATATGACCCTTGAGTATAAATATGGTAATGATTTAAGAGTACAAAGGGGTCGAAGAGATAAGAGAATGATGTACGTTACTAAGCCAGATATCAACAAGGGCCTTTTTATCATATAAAATGTATTGGCAGGGATGTTGTACGGAGGTACGAGTATAAGGAGATATGAATATAAGACAAAGGTAGGACTAAGGTATATTCTTTTTTAAAAGCTCTCTTGTCACAAGATTATTGAGTTGGTAATACAAGGCCGAATAGCTAATAGAGGATGTGGATGATGATTTGAAGGAATTGGTTATATGATGGTAGATGAATGAGTTTGAAGTCGTGAGTTGATCTGCGATGTGTTCTCAATTAATAAGATGAAATTGTAGTTTAAATGAGGCTTGTCTAAGGACCGAGTGCTTATGTAGTGAAGAAAAGCAGGAATATTAACAATTAGGGAAGATTTTGAGAATAAAATTTGCGTTAGATACCATCACGGTGATGAAATGGGGAAAGCGAATAATAAGAGAAAGGTGACCTTGAAAGAACAGTAAAGAAACTATGAAGATCCTTTTGACGAAATCTTAGGCCCATCAAGGATCAGTACGTCTACGAGAATATGCGACTCGTTACAATATGTGCAACCGACCAGATAAATTTTGACAGCGAATAGTCATGACTAAGATTAGTTACAGATTTGCTGAGAACATGTGCTTGCAAGGAAAAGGAGAACTAATGGGATGTTAAGTATAGAATAATGGGCTAACACCCTAAGGGGGGAAGATGAGACAAACAAGTATTGGATCAGGAGTGTGCTTTGTTAGAAGTTGGAAAGGTAGCAACAAAAAGTAATCGGAAACCACCACAAAAGGGATAAGGTTGGGAGATAAAATTCCAAGGAGAGTCTTACCTAAAGTTCCAAGACAAAGATGCTACGAAAGGTCCAGTAATGAATAAACAAAGAAGGATTGGGTATGACAACATGGGAGAAAAATCTTATAGATGATACGAGAATCTTAGGTTCAGACGATCCAGGAGGTAAAGGAAATTAAAGTCATATTGCAAGTAAGGTGGAACCAGATAGACTTACATGAGGAATTAAAAGCTAGTAGTGGAAATGGAGAAGGATAACGATGAGTAACTTCGCATAAAATGGTTTGGTCGTACGAAGAAGAATTATAGAACAAAAGGAGCTAAGCTAATGAAAGGATGAGTCGTGGGAATGGATAGTGTGGAAAATCAACTTTTAATGGTATAGTATAGACATAAATTGGAATTGGGAATCCAGAGCGAGGATAATTTCAAGGATGTTAAGAAGATAGTTGTGGAGAAAGATTAGGATTAAAGAAGCATGGTATAGTCGGACACTCTGTAAAGGGCCTAATGAATTTCGATGTCCCCATTAATTCATTAGCCTAGAGGATTACTAGTCATGAAAGGTAGAAGTGAAAAGACAATAAAGAAGGCATTTGAATTGTATCCGATATGTATAACCATTTTGATTTGATACAAGAACTCAACTAGAAAAAAAAAAAGGAAAGTAAGTTAAACCATGCGATGAAAGGAACTAGGCATTATATGGAATAGAGGAGTTGAAG
>NC_081346.1:32745346-32792350 GCF_029784015.1 Lycium ferocissimum
ATTCATCAATGCAACATTGGAGCAGGGAGTTATGGGCATTTTAAAACGGACAGTCAGAGAACCCGAACCTTGGGCGGAAATCTGGAAAATTCACTTAAAATCTCCCTTATGTTTTGACCCAGCCCAATCCGAATTTGGCACCTATAAAAGGGCCTCTACACTTCATTTTAGTTTTTTCTTCAACTCCATAATACTCTAGAACTCTACTAACCTCTCCACACCTCTCTAGAATTTTCCACACTTCTCTCTCCACTATAAGAATATTCTTGAAGGCTCTCCACCATTCCAAAACATTCTATACCATCACAAAAGTTGATTAAACTCCAAAACCCCAAGCTACGTCATGGAGAAGGATTGTTCTTGTATCTACTTAATGTTGTGATAAATTTGGTCTTGGAAGAAGTTGAGTGGGGTGAAGTTCTTCTAGTGTAAGGTATGTTTTCCATCCTATTTCTTATCATTAAGTTGATTTGAAGGTTTAGCAAATCCCATAAAAGAAGATAATCATAGTAGAGAAGTTGCAAAGTATTAAAGTAAAGGTGATGACTATAGAATGAATGTGAAAGGAGATTTTGGATTAATTTGAAATTAAATTGAATATAATTCTTTGATTATGGTATTGTGGATATTGTTATGGTTGGTTGAGAAATTGGGAAAACATCGTGTGGGATGTTTTATGGAGTATATTGGAGTTGATGATGATGTTGTTGATATTAGTATTGCTATTGTTGTTGTTTTGTTGGTATTGTGATTTCGGGCTAGGGATATAAATAGTGGAGATGCTGCCCGAATTTTGGCATATTCTAAAGGAGTTTAATTTAAAAACTTAAGATAGGCACATAACGATAAGACTAACAGTAGTATGATTTATCTTCAATTTAGAATTACGAGCTCTGGAGAATAGGTGTTAAGTAGTAGGGGATCAATCAGGTATGTTAAGGCTAATCCCTTTCTTTCTAAAGGCATGATTCTTCTCTTATGAACCCATACATGTTTTCCATAACGTCCTTATTCTCAAAAACTAGAGATTCATGATTCTCAAGGTTCTTATAATGCTAAAGATAAGTATGTTCCATGATGGTAATGATGATGATGATACCATTTCTAGAGATTCTAAAGTTTACAGTCTTGATGCTATTATGAGATTATTGAGCTTATTTCATGATTTTCTTGATTTTATTCATTGTTCTTGATCTCACCTTATGGTAATTGTTCCTTCAAGGTGAGATATAGCGATTATGATTGTTCCATAATATAAATCGGATGGTTACCGACCTTAATCACTCCGATAAAGTAGTAGCTTTTAATGGGACTCTCATGCATGCTATATGTATTTATATATATTTCACCGCGCCTTAATGGTCGGACAACATACTATATATATTTCACCGTGCCTTAATGGCCGGACAAGATGCTATATATATTTCACCGCGCCTTAATGGCCGGACAAGATACTATATATATATTTCACCGCCCCTTAATGGCCTGACAAGATACTATATATATTTCACCGCGCCCTAATGGCCGGACAAGATACTATATTACCGCGCCTTAATGGCTAGACAAAATACCCTATTTATGTATTTATGGAAAAGTCTTTTTTTAAGAAGCTAAGCATGCACGACATCCGTCTTAAAAAGGCATTCAGAGGCACAGCCTGATCTCTTTTATATTACGTTATCTTCATACTTTCATTATGTTGTTATTGATGCCTTACATACTCAGTATATCATTCGTACTGACGTCCTTTCTTGTGGACGCTACGTTCATGCTCGCAGGTAGATAGGTAGACGGATCTGACCCACAGGAGCTTCATCAGCGGAATCTCAAGAGCGCTCCAATTGCTTCAGAACTGAAGTCTATTGGTATTAGTGTTATATCCCATATTTCGTACGTCGGGATAATCCGAGTCAACCTTGATAAGTTAAGGACAAAGCCATTCTGGGATACGAAGTCGAGATTTCAACCACAATTGTGTTTTAAGATGTAAGTGTGCATGATAAGGTGGTATGGAATATTAAGGAAACATTTGGGGTCAAAAGCTACTTTTGGAAAGTATTCTATTTTTGGAAAAGTAATTAGTTCATGAAAATGCATAAAAAAAAAAAAAAAGAGAAATAAGGGGCTAGGTGGCCGGCCATGTGGCATGTGGGCCATGGCCACATGGTTGGCTATTATGTGAAATAAAAGGATGACTAAGTCATCTTATTTCACCACTTTCATCTTTAAGAAAAATCAAGAACATTCAAGAATTTGGAAGAGCACCAACAAAAGGGGCCATTCGGCCATTCCATGGAAATTTGGAGATCAAGAATCTCTATCAAAAAAAGTTGTTTCTTCAAGTAAACCTACTAATTGAAGGGTCCTCATTAACGTGGAAGGGTTGTTGGAAGCAATAGACTATTTGTTTTCATCTTTCACCACCTTAAGCAAGTTGTAAAGTTGAAGAAAAAGGTAAGTTTTAATCTTGTTTTTATCTGTTATGCATGGTTTATGTATGTTGTTAAGTGTGCCAATGAATGAAAATCATGAAAATATGGAAGTGGAAGTGTAGCCGTGTGTGAGTGTGTGTGGCCGTATATATGTGTATGTTGTGTAAGAGTAATGGATTAATGTTAATTAGCATGTTTGGGGTGTTGTTGTAGTGTATGGAAATAGATGAAAAATCATGGAAGTTGTATGTTGAAGTGGTGGCCGAAAATGGGTGGTTTTGTATGTTAAGGAATGAATAAATTTTATGTGGTATTTTAGTTGTTGTCGTCATGGATTCTATGATAATAATGGAAGTTTCATGAATCAAATTGAAGTTGTAATGGTTGTGGGCTGATTTGGAAGTTAATATAAATCTTATGTGGATTTTATATTTATGGTAATGACATTGTTAAAGTGTAGATTGTTGGTGTAGTTCATGAGTTCTAGAACAAAGAAAGGTGTTAGAGTTGTTATGTTGAGTTAGGGAGAGATTTCGGGTAAGGTGGAAGTGGGGTTGGATTGTTTGGAAAATTGTGTGAATTGTTTAAAGCGTTCTTGAATATTATTTGAATGGTTTTGGACTAGTAATCGAATGTATAAACGTTGATATTGGTTGGAATGTAAGTAGTTAAAGTGAGTATATGGGAATATTGTGAATGTTGTTGAACTATGTAGAAAAGAGTGTTTAATGTTAGAATGCGTTTTGAATTGATTATTAATGTTGCTAGTTTGGTTGTTGGTGTTGTTGTTGATGAATTTGGTCGAGTTGAAATCTCGGGGTGGTGTATTTTGGAAATTTGCCCAAATTTCGTAGAATTTGGTGGTTGTTGGAATCGGGTTCCTAAGTGCCTTGAGCTAACGTTTGATATTGAATGACGTATTGTAGATCTTGGGAAGTCCACGACGTGATTTTGGAGTAGCTTGGAGAGCGAACGAGGTATGTAATGCTCACCCTTTCTTCCTTTGGCATGTCCTAGACGTAAGGTGAATATCATACGAGCCTCGGGGAACTCCACTCTTAAGATCCGAGCTTATATGCGTTTCTTCTTTGCTTCTTAAAGTTAATTCTCCTAATGTAGACAGTCCAAAGTTCTTATGTTTTGATATGAATGACTTTTAAATGTTTTATAAAGAATTGTTTCCTTAAAGGGTTTCGTAACTACGAACTCCCGTAACTTTCGTAGACGAGCTCGGATCGCCCCGAAACCTTCATAGGTGATTCCATAAGGCATAATATTCCCCAACTTTCATAGGCGGGCTCGGGCGGGATTGACGCTCGTCCGTGGGCCCTCAAGACTTTCTTTTGTACAGTTCTAACGTTTTTGTAAAGAACTTAGCATGTTTATTATCTTAACACCCGAATATGATTACTTACGTTTTTACCGAGTCTGAAATGAGGATTGTGATACATATGATTCCGATATGTAGTTACGATTTTCAAGGTTCGGTTTGGTATATTCCCGAGTGGCATTCGGAAGAAAATTTGATTGGACTATGGTCCTAATTTGTAAATAATGGTTCATTCTGATTAATTTATTAAGTCTTTGTAAATGTTTATATTGCATATGGTTTATAAATGTTTTATGTTGTATATGATTCCTACGATTACTTGCTTCGTGCATTATTGTTAATTCTTCCGCCGAGTCCCGGCCGGTATGTATCGTGCGCATTTATTATGTTCGAAGTATGATGAGTTTTCCGAAGTATGATGAGTGACGATATATGATATGATACGAAGTATGATGAGTTCGAATATGATATGATTGAATTATGATATGATTGAGAGGATGTGTTCGGAGATATGCAAAACTTCCGAAGTATGATGAGTTGTGGCGCCCCGGCGAGAGGGCGACCACGTTCCGTCCGCCGGTCCCATTGTGGACCGCATATGATATATGTGTTTTGACATGTCCGATTTATGTTCGGAGAGAGTAAGCATTCGACATTCGATTATTATATCTCGTTTTACGTCGCATATGATTTCCGATAATGGACACGCATACGATGACTTTATTACCGAGTCCCTCACTAGAGGGCCGGCACGGTATATATGTACGATGATATGTTTGGCATGATTATGATATGTTTTACTTACCGGCATATGTATATACATGATAAGTGTTTCAAAGGCAAGTTATGGTTTTCCGGTTCCTATACTTGTTTCTGTAATCCTCATTCCGGTTATGATTCCGTTTAATGTATTTCTTGTTTTACATACTCAGTACATATTCCCGTGCTGCCGACCCTTTCTTCTATTCAAGTTTATTTCGCGTTTCATGCCGCGCGAATGCACAGTATATACTCGCTTGGGTGAGCCATATGACTTAGACTCTATTCGACTATTTTTGGAGTGCTCATTTGTCCGAGCCCACATTTGGTACGGAACTCTTTATGTATATATTTGCGTATACTTATTATTATGGTCTGTATGTAGGCCCCGTCCCGTCATATGATTTTGTTATTACTCTTAGAGGCACATGTAGACATGTACGTGGGTTATGGGTATCTATTATATTCGAGCTATCTTATGGCTCGATTATGTTTGTGTGTACATTCCCGCATTATATGTGTGATATATATTTATAGGTACGTATATCATCCTAAACAACAACATCGTGTTTTGTGTTATATACAGATATAAGTTCCTAATAAGTTGCTATGAGTGGGTTATGATTAGTAAAGGGTACGAGTGCCCAGTTCGGGCACTAGTCACGACCTACGGGGTTGCGTCGTGACAATTAGTCCTTATGGTCACTTGTATTCTATGTAGAGGCTCGTAGACATGTGTGTACAGTTAGACGTTTCATAACCTTATCAGTTCATATTGTTGTGTAATATTTTGGTAGTTTGGTCGGCTGGTGACGATAGGTATAGTTGTTGACGATTATGTAGAGCTGTGCTTTATTTTGTGATACATGAACCCTTATAAATTATGATATTCGTGAGCTATCTTTATGGTCCTCACGAATGATTATGAGATGCATGTTTAGAGGTGGGCACCCAAACGCATTCATCCTTCGGCCGACGCGTGTTAGCTCTCAAATTAAACACATATATATATGAGAATTACACATAATCATGCCCGCCATACACTCAATCCTCGCTAGCCGGGTCGTGACATCCCTACCCTCTCTTTGAGGTATCTTTGAAAAGGCCATTCTATGCCAAGTGGTTCATAAGCTATTTAAGAACACTCACAACATCCTTAAACAACAACATTAGACCAACTCTAGTTTAGCACTTATTCACCAATTGACATAGAATCAGTGTTTAGCTATTTCATCCTACAGAGCTATTTCATCCTACAGTTCTAATCATGATATGACTTTAGATACACCAACATTATAGAGAAAAACCTCATTAAACAGAGTACACCCTCATCTTCTCAATCCAAGTTATACAACGATTGCATAGTAAGGTCTAAATATAACCCCACGGTACCAAGTTCAAAGGCAAGAATTCCTACCAATCTTAACTTAACTAAAGTTTTTCTTCCCGGATTCAATGACCATGACATTACAAGGTTCAAAATGTAAATGAAAGAAAATCGTTATACCAAACTCTTAGAGGACTTTGACAAATTAGCTCATCATAGAAGACTTTGACAAATTAAAACACAGATTTACCATTTTTTATTTCCCATCTTACCCTTTTTATCTCTCGAATCCAGGAACTACTCTCATGACAGACATTAAAGACAAGGTAGAGGTCCTTAGTTTTAAGTTTACATCAAATGAGGGACAGATTAGATCAAACCCTCCCTCTATGAGAATTACACATAATCATCCAAGATCAGACAAAACTTCACAACACACTCAATCTTACCAGTTCAGAAAATCGCATAAAGGGATCATCCATATTTAAGTAAGTTGACTCTTGGTACTGGATCAGCTAACTATAGTTCACAAGGTTTATCCTACTTCTAATTAATAATTAACAAGAAATTTAGTTCAACTATCTAATGACCAAACGAGGTATTCACATTGATTTTCATTTATCAACACACCACAATAATCAAACAACACACCACAATAATAACACAAAACACTAACATGTACACGGCCTCAACTTCAAACTGAATTTCATCCATAACAACATACAACAACACACATCAACCTTCATCATGAAACAAGATTAGACAACATAACATGTCATGCCATTTATACTTCAACTATTATATTTTCTCAAATGACAAATAACTCAAGGTCTATTCTCAGCAATCATAACCAATCTTGAATTTTAACTCCAAGTAGTATCCTTCTAAACTTAAGCTCACTTCAACATTTTTCTCCCATTTTTCTTTTAATTCAGTCTTACTCAAGTAAATACTCAAGACAAAGGATGAATTATTGCACTAGTGGACTTAAGCCAAGCAGAGCTACATTTAATCTTGATTTTTAAAGTACTACTGATTAATCATGATACTACAAATAACCATAAACCAACACAAAATCATTGAGATATCAACTTAAGCTAAGCATGACCACATTAGTAACTTCAACAAATCATTACTCAACTAAACAAGGAAGATTATAGGGGAATGATCACAAAATACCTTCAAACTAAACACAGCTCAAATTAGTAATACTCAACAGTCAAGCTAAGCAGAGGAAAACTAAAGAAAATAATATTAAGTTAGATTAACTAAGCATAACAATATTCCTAAATCAAACTGATGATCATTCAAGCTCAAACAAAGGAAAATACAAGGAAGAAATAACAAGATAAAATGTTACTTTTTTTATGCGCAGCCGTGTCAAGAGTTGAAATTGGAACCTTTAATGCTTCCAATCCCAGGACTCAGCCACACGCGCATAGAAAAAGAACCAATTTTAGAACTAGGGAAAGACTTTGCTTTTAAGGCTAAGGCTAAGTCTAAAATTTTTACTAAAAAGCTTGAATTCGAGTTAGAACTCAAGATTCAAGCTCTGGTAGGTCCGTGAAAACTTATCAAATTGTGATGGTTGGGGTTCTATTTATAGAACCCCAAAACTATTACAAAACCTAAGAATAACGATGTGGGACAAGTAGTTTTTCTAGATGCAAAACACTTAATTTATGAAATTAACAACTAGGATTTAAAGCAAACATGCATAGATGATCAGATTTGCTCCCTTTTAGGTCTATCCGAACCAATACTTCATGAACAAATGAGAATTAAGCCTTTAAAATTTGAAAATAACAACATCACTGCTACGATCTGCCATATTTGACTTAGAAAAGTGAAAAAAGAGGTGGTTTTACCTTGTATAGGTGTTGTTTGGTAGAAAGGAAAGAGATGGGTTGCATTAAATGCCTTGCAAAAACGAACCATGACAAGGCCTGGAGCCACTGCAATGCTCTGAAACATTACCATTTTTAGTGAGGAGAGAGAAGCTTTTAGGTGCGGCATGATTAGGGTTTAGGGTAAAAGGGAAAGGGAGGAAAGAGGAAAGTGTAGTGGTGCATTTGGTATGAGGAAATGTGGGAAATGAGGAGAGAATGGGGTATTACCCCTCTTATTTATGATTTGGGCCGGGTCATGCCCTGGTGTTGGGCTGGACTCGGTCCGTTTCACTTATTCACTGATGGGCTGATCTTTATACATGTCTATTACATGTATATCTTTGTATATATGTGCATACGTACCGGATTTTGATGCTCGTTTTAATAGATAACCATAGGTAAGAAGAAACTAATTAGCCTAGACTCTTAATCGTAATTAGAAAGCTAATTGAACAAAAAAAGGTTAATTTTGCAAATATGGGCTTAATTGATCTTAATCTGATTGACCATTCCAATTATAACCTCTTTTGGCTTAATTAGCTAATTGCAATAATGACCTTGATTAACTTTAATCTAATTAATTATTTTAATTATGGCTCTTCTTGGCCTAATTAGCCAACTAAAGGCCCTAATTACTTTGACCCAATGAAATTGGTTGTTTCAATTAAGGCCATTAAGAGGCTACTTTTTGCGAAAATGACCCAATTGCCTTAAATCGTGAATTGGTTAGTTCAATTGTGGCCATAATAGAAACAATTAAACAATTAAAAATTAATTTGCAATAATGACCATAATCATAATTAAATTCTAGAAATAGCTATGATCAATTCTAACAAATTATGCCAATGCATGTTAGATATACAGAATTAAGGATTGAGGGGTAAAATGGTAAATTCTTTTAACTAATCAAATTCCTTGGATTAAAGGGAATAATATATTTGCTAATTTGATTTTTGACAATTTAAACTATCAAATAAATAATTATTTGAAATTGCTTTTCTTTGATTAAATCTAACAAATATCTTATAAATGTCACAAAATGTACCCATTAATTCCTAAATGATTTATAATATTATAGAAATTATCTTACCCAATAAGAATGGTAAAATATTTACCTAAATATTTTTGTAAAATCATTTTGTCCTCTAAAAATGCATGGTTCATTTTTTTTATCCTCCAAGGATTTTGAGTAATTAAAATAAATTACGGGAGATAAAAAATTAGGTTTCAACAACTGCCCCTTCGATGTTCGGGGATGGTGGGACCATCCCTGAGCAACGAAATTTAACTGATCCTAATTTTTGACTGACTCGACTCATTCTACCTCTCATTTTATGTAGTTTCCACATGTGTGGCTGGACCCTGATTTCTGGGTTTCCTACATATCTCGGGCTATACGAGAATTCAGGCCACTTGTAGTTCGACTCAACTAAGGACTTTAAGTGATTTGAAAGGAAAGTCCTAAGATCCCCAGTGTTGTGACTGAGACTTCTCCGAACAGTTGTTAGAATGTGGCAGACTCTCTGGTCTTGAGCCCGCCTACATATCCCCGATTTCTGGGAATCAGGTCACATGTAGTTTGACTCACTTAGGAAGAGTATGTCCCTTATGCGGGAATATTCTCAGATTTCCCGGTGTGTACCCGACCGATCGCAGTTTTTAGTAGAGGAAGTAAATAACAAACAAAAATGTGGCTGAGTCTGAGATCGAATAGCTTCCAAATCCTGGCCGGAGAGCTTGACTCTCATGGGCACCCTGTATTGATAGGCTGCGTAAGAAAAAGTTCCACGTTTGCTCCGCAATCGTCCGATCTGGTTCAGTGAGCCGACTGTCACGATCAAAACAGATGAGTCGTGACGAGTGTCTGACATCTAGTGACCAAACACCCCTATACACATATCTGAACATCAAGGGCCCATAAGTGACCTAAACAGATCTCATACTGCCTCATGGAGGGGGGTGACGTCATAAACTATGTACAATCTGTATACACATATACATACTGAAAGGACAGTGCAAGCCAGCTAGGCCGCTACATATACTGTAAACAAAAGAATAGAAGCCGACAAGGCTATATCATCTGACAAGTACATACAACTGTCTACAGACCTCTAATGGGATAAAAGCTGGAGAAAGGTCGGGACAGGGCCCCGTCATACCCATATACATATACATCTCAAAAGAATAGCATACCAAAATAGACTGCAGCTCGGGATCAAATGGAGCGCACTGACCACCGCTGGATAGAGGTTCTACTAAGATGGACCGCTGCCCGCCCTACCCGAACCTCGAGGGCATAAACGCACCCCTTCCCAAACGATGGGAGTCGGACGGTAATGTACTGAATATGTAAAGCATAAGAGTAGCGTATAAATAAGCATCATTAATGAAATCTGAAACTCATAAGCTGAAATGACTATCTGACTGCATGTGTATGACTGAATATCGGATCATATGTATGCAACTCTGCGTGCATTTGTATGAACGAGTACCTATACGTATTTGTATAACTCTGTATAGCTGACTTTGCCTCTGTGGGTGCATAATATGCATGCTCTCAATGATAATCATGCTCATATACATAAATATAGGTCATAGTGCTGAGGAACGTTCAGCCCGATCCATATCCTATATAATAGTGCCGAGGAACGTACGGCCCGATCTATATATCATATAATAATGCCGAGGAACGTACGGCCTGATCTATATATCATATAATAATGCCGATCCATATATCATCATCAAGGTGCACCAGCTGATCCGGTGGTAATGCGTATATAACGCATATCCCTTTCCCCATACCCTATATACATATAATACACGTGTATATAACGCCTTCTGGTCATGGGTCAATATGCATATGTATATGAATGCAATGCATAACTGAAGTGTATACATAGAACTCTCGGAGTGACGTAAGGTCATATTGCCTCCGATAGACAACCTTTGAGCTAACATTATCAATATAAGTATCCTGAGACCCATGAACAGAAGGAACAATCACACAGGGTATAGGAACATCAAAGACTGAAGTACTTCTAGTGCGTCTAAGAGTAGAGTAATATGGAAGCTCGTTCAATCGCTTGTTGTCTCATAACATAGGATCATGCCAAAATGAAGAAATAATAGCCTTAACATACCTTGAAGTATATCCAATCGTCTAACTTCTACTTCTCGAACTCGTAAGTCTACAATCAAGATAACATAGGCCTTAATTAGACTATAACATAGGCCTTAATTAGACTATCTACCTTATTTACTAACCATTTTAAATACAAAAAGAGCTTAACAAATTGTGGACAACATTTCCCTTGTAAACCTAACAATCCTTCCACTTCTAATTCAATCTAACCTTAACCACAATATCAATAACAACAATGACAAAACTTAAATATCAAGATGTACTCAAATCTATTCCCAATCATCTCTTAAAATGGCCCCAAATCACCATCTTACCCTCCATCAACTTACCACTTTCATAAGTATCTTCTCTTTACTTAAAACCACTAAAACTCTTAGTGATTAACTTAAGTACAAAGGTAGAAATCATTTACATACCTTGAGGGGTCTAAGATTCCAAGGATCAACTTCAACTCCAACTCCCCAAGCTTCACAACTTTAATGAAACCCTAGGATGTTACCTTCTTCTTCACAAGCTCAGGTTCACGGGCTCGGATCTTACTAAATCTTCACTATATCAATGGAAAGTATTAAAAGGAAGATTTAAGGGTTTTCTATGGTCTGATAATGAGGAAAATGAAGAATAAGTCGTAGGTTCTTATATTTATAATTGGAACTAGAAAGTTCTAGCGATGCGGTTCGACGAGCGGGTCGACGACCTGTCGTCGTGTCGACGGTCCGTCGACTTGCTCCGTCAATCTGCCCCTGCAGATCAGATGCTACAGAGACCTATTGATGACGCACAATGACGACATGTCGACGGCCCGTCGACACTGACTGATATCTACAGGTTTCCCCAAATCAGTTCAGATTGCGTCGATTCGATTCATTCAACTTCTAATCCTGTAAATTACCAGGAATCCCTACCGGTACCTTTGTACATGGGGTAAGACACTTTCTATCTCCAAAACTCGGGCACGGCCTCTATTCCAAAGGCATACCTAAGTAGGAAACCATAAGTTCTACTATGACGAAAACGAGAGGCGTAATATTCTCCCCCTTTAGAAACATTCGTCATCAAATGTTCAAATGATCATGGGCTATAAAAATTTTGGCAGAGTTTTCCCTGTAAATATACCAATCTAACTTGCACACAGCAACCCAAAATAATGCCACACAGGGCCACATACTACAACATACAATACCGTGGCCTCATACGACCAATCACGATAACTGAAAATGAAATAATGCCTGGGGAAGATGAACCTCAGACTGAACCTCCTGAAATGCGGTAAACAAATACGGGTACTTAATCTTCATTTCCTCTTCCGCTTCCCAAGTCACTTCCTCAACATTATTATTCTTCAACAAAACTTTAACGGAGGCTACATCCTTGGTTCTCAATCGATGAACCTGTCTGTTCAATATAGCCACTGGAACCTCTCCCTTTGATAACTGCTCGGTCACCTAGATATCATCTACTGGTACAACTTTTGAAGGATCTCCGATGCATTTACGAAGCATAGACACATGAAATACCGGATGTACAGACCCCAACTCAGAAGGCAATTCTAGCTCATATGCCACCTCACCCATGGTACGAATGATCTTATATGGCCGAATATATCGAGGGCTCAAATTTCCTTTCTTACCAAACCTCATCACTCCTTCTATAGGTGAAACTTTCAGGAAAACCCAATTGCCTACCGCAAACTCTAACTTGCATCGCCAATTATCGCGTAGGATTTCTATCACCTCTGAGCTATTAGCAATCTTTCCTGAATTATTTTCACCTTATCGACTGCTTACTGAATTAAATCTGGGCCCATAACTAGTTTTCTCCTATATCGAACCACCCTATAGGCGATCCACATCTCCGCCCATATAAAGCTTCGTAAGGAGCCATCTGAATGCTGGAATGGTAACCGTTATTATATGCAAACTCAATAAGAGGCAAATGGTCATCCCAACTGCCTTGAAAATCAAGTGCACAAGCTCTAAGCATATCCTTAAGGGTCTGTACAGTACGCTTCGCCTGTCCATCTTTCTGCGGTTGAAATGCAGTACTAAGACTCACCTAAGTCCCCATTCCATTCTGAAAAGATTTCCAGAAGTTAGGTGTGAACTGCACTCCCCACGGTGATGTACTGGGTCTAATAAAGCTCTTCTCAAGTAAATCTTTCAACTGCTCCTTCAATTCTTTCAACTCCGCAGGTGCCATCCTATAAGTAGGAATAGATATTGGCTGAGTATCTGGCAATAGATCAATAGTAAAATTAATCTCTCACTCTGGAGGAATGCCTGGGAGCTCATCTAGAAACACTTCTGGGAACTCATTAACTAAAATACTCTGCTTGCACATCCCGAACCCGAACCAGGTGATAGATGAACGATCATCTTCCTTGCTTTAAAGAAATAAACCTTTGCAAAATTCTCTCCTTCCACTCTAGGACATGGGAACTGAAATCGAACTATCTTTGCTTTGCAATCAACATTAGCATAACAGGAAGCCAACCAATCCATACCCATAATAACATCGAAATCAATCATGTCTCGCTCAATCAAATCTACTAAGGTATGGCAATTGCAAACTATCATATCGAATCATACGGATCACCAACCGGAGTAGACACCTCAAATGGTTTAATCGAAGCTCTATCCCCAAGCAACAAATGGAGTAACATATGATAAGGTAGAACCTAGGTCCCACACATCAGGAGTCGATAAGATCTTGACGACATATAGACTTACTCGTGTGTGCACATATACGCTGCCGAGGACCGCTCGAGCTTGATGCTCCACTCCCCCCTGCTCGTCCCGCTGGTTAACGGGAAGGGTGCCGAAGATGAACCAGCTACAGACATATTGAACCACACCCCCACTCTCTCACGGACATATCTCTTTTGACCTGGATGACCGCAAGCATAACAAACATCTGATCCCAGCCGAAACTGACCTGCGTGTAACTTGCCATACTGGGCATACCGCGGCAAAAGGGGTCTCATCTGGCCCGACTCTGGTCTGTACTGAGAGCCGGATGCTTTAGAACTCTAGCCCGCTCTAAAATAAGAAGGCCGATTAAACCTCGGACCTGAAAACCGCGGAGGTGCACTCCCTATCGAATGGAATGGATATCGGGAATACTACTACCTTTGTCCTCCACTGGACTCGCCCCCGATATCTAAAGATATATCCCTCATACCATGGCCCCGGTCACAGTCACGGTTACGCTCTGTCCTCCTCTGACGCTTAGGATCTTCCAGATTTTGTGCATATGCCTATATACGAGAGATATCCATGCCCGTACAAGCATCTATCAAATGTGGCCCTAGACCAGCCACAAAATGATGAACTCTGTCCTCCATCTCAGCCACCATGGCTGGGGCATATCTAGCCATAGAATCAAAATACACACAATACTCCTGGACACTTATACTGCCCTGCTCAATACGCAGAAACCTATCTGCTCGGGCTCGCCGAACTTCTGGAGGTAAATAATGGCGAATAAAAGCATCTAAAAACTCTCGCCAAATAGCTGGAGGGGCATTCTCTCCCCTAGATAACTCCCAAGTCTGATACCATTGCACTGCAATATCACGAAGCCTATACGAAGCCAACTCTACAGAATCGACCTCATCCGCGTGCATAACACACAAGGTCCTCTATATACCATCAATGAAATCCTCGGGGTCTATATTTTGCTTTATCACAGAAAACTCTGGAGGATCTAACCCGAGAAAAGTCTTAACACTCGAACTACCAGCCCGATCTACTTGATTAACTCCAGCTCCCTACCACTGAGCCTGGGAAGCTACCAATCTAGTCAATAACTATACGACATCCGGTACGTCCTGGCCCGGTGCATCTGGCTGAGGAACTAGGGGCGCTGGGGCAGGAGCTGGAGGCGGGGTTTGCGATGTCTCAGACGGGCTCTCACTTTGAATCTCATCCTGAGCCCTATTAGCCTGCCGAGTACGGCTAGTAGCCTCACCTACCGCTCTCTTGCCCTTCTATGCAGCTATAGCTTTCTTGCGAGACGTCACTGAAATCAGAACAATTCATCAAAAAGCGAACGCTTAACACATGGCTCTATCGCACGATCTAGGAGTGAAAGAATGACATTATCCTAAACGTCTTATAGCCTCCTGTTTATAAGTGTGGTGCACAACACACCCATAAATAGGACTCTACTAGAAATGGTCTGTAGACGATCCTAGGACGGAACTGCTCTGATACCACTTCTGTCATGACCCAAACTGATGAGTCGTGATGAGTGTCTGACATCTAGTGACCAAACACCCCTATACACATATCTGAACATCAAGGGCCCATAAACGACCTAAACTGATCTCATACTGCCTCATGAAGGGGGTGATATCATAACCTCTGTACAATCTGTATATACATATACATACTGAAAGGACAGTGCAAGCTAGCTAAGCCGCTACATATACTGTACACAAAAGAATAGAAGCCGACAAGGCTACATCATCTGACAAGTACATACAACTGTCTACAGACCTCTACAGGGATAAAAGCCGTAGAAAGGATGGGATAGGGCCCCGTCATACCTATATACATATACATCTCCAAAGAATAGAATACCTAAATAGACTACAACTCCGGATCAAATGGAGCGCACTGACCACCGGTGGATAGAGGTTCTACTAAGATGGACCGCCTGTCTGTCTACCTGAACCTGCGGGCATGAACACAGCCCCCCGAATGATAGGGGAGTCAGTACGGGTAATGTACTGAATATGTAAAGCATAAGAGTAGCGTATAAATAAGCATCATTAATGAAATCTGAAACTCATAAGCTGAAATGACTATCTGACTGCATGTGTATGACAGAATATCGGATCATATCTATGCAACTCTGTATGCATTTGCATGAACGAGTACCTGTAAGTATTTGCATAAATCTATCTAGCTAACTATACCAATGTGGGTGCATAATATGCTTGCTCTCAATGATAATCATGCTCATATACATAAATATAGGTCATAGTGCTGAGGAACGTTGCCCGATCCATATCCTATATAATAGTGCCGAGGATCGTACGGCCTGATCTATTTATCATATAATAATGCCGAGGACCATACGGCCCGATCTATATATCATCATCAAGGTGCACCAGCTGATCAGATGGTAATGTGTATATAACGCCTATCCCTTTCCCCATACCCCATATATATATATATATATATATAATAAACGCGTATATAGCGCCTTCTGGTCATGGGTCAATATGCATATGTATATGCATGCAATGCATAACTGAAGTGTATACATAGAACTCTCGGAGTGACGTAAGGTCATATTACCTCCGATGGACAACCTTTGAGCTAACATTATCAATATAAGTAATCCCAAGACCCATGAATAGAAGGAACAATCACACGGGGTACAGGAACATCAAAGACTAAAGTACTCCTAGTGCGTCTAAGTGTAGAGTAATATGGAAGCTCGTCCAGTCACTTGTTGGCTCATAACATAGGATCATGCCAAAATGAAGAAAGAATAGCCTTAACATAGCTTAAAGTGTATCCAATCGTCCAACTTCTACTTCTCAAACTCGTAAGTCTACAATCAAGATAACATAGGCCTTAATTAGACTATTTACCTCATTTACTAACGATTTTAAATACAAAAATAGCTTAACGAATTGTGGAAAACATTTTCTTTGTAAACCTAATAATCCTTCCATTTCCAATTCAATCCAACCTCAACCACAATATCAATAACAATAATGACAAAACTTATATATCAAGATGTACTCAAATCTATTCCCAATCATCTCTTAGAACAACCCCAAATCACCATCTTACCCTACATCAACTTACCACTTTCATAAGTAGCTTCTTTTTACTTAAAACCACTAAAACTCGTAGTGATTAACTTAAGTACAAAGGTAGAAATTATTTACATACCTTGAGGGGTCTGTGACTCAAAGGATCAACTTCAACTCCAACTCTCCAAGCTTCACAACTTTAATGAAACCCTAGGAACAACCTTCTTCTTCGCAAGCTTGGGTTCACGGGGTCGGATCTTACTAAATCTTCACTAAATCAATAGAAAGTATTAAAAGGAAGATTTAAGGGTTTTCTATGGTCTGATAATGAGGAAAATGAGGAATAAGTCGTGGGATCTTATAGTTATAATTGGAACTAGAAAGTTCCAGCGATGCGGTTCGACGAACGGGTCGACGACCCGCCGATGGTCTGTCGACTTTCTCCATTGCTGTAGAGACCTATTGACGATGCATAATGACGACATGTCGATGGCCCATCGACGCTTACTGATATCTGCAAGTTTCCCCGAATCAGTTCAGATTGCGTCGATTCGATTCGTTCAACTTCTAATCCTATAAATTACTAGGAATACCTACTGGTACATTTTTACACGCGGTAAGACACTTTCTATCTCCAAAACTCGGGAACGGCCTTTATTCCAAAGGCATACCCAACTAGAAAACCATAAGTTCTACTATGACGAAAACGAGAGGCATAACGCCGACTCCTTCTGGCAGCTGTGTACCTGTTTCCTAATTTTGATAGTATTGTAGATATGCCTTGTGGTGTAATCATGTTTCTTTGACAAGTAGCCTTTGTGGTTGTTGCTTGTTTGCATATATGGCATTTGCGGTTGTTCCTATGAATGGCCCTTTTGGCAGTTTATATGAATGAATGGCCTTTGTGGCAGTTTGTATGAATGTCCCTCTTTGCTGTTTGTATGAATGGCCCTCGCGGCGACATTTGTATGAATGGCCCTCGCGGTGATATTTGTATGAATGAATAGCCTTTTTGGCAGTTTGTATGAATGGCCCTCGCGGCGATGTTTGTATGAATGAATGGCCCTTTTGGCAGTTTATATGAATGGTCCCTTTGGTATGCAGATGACATATATAGCCCTTGCAATTGGATAATCTTTCTTTCGACCATTGTATCGGCTGTGACCCTTGTGGTCGGATATGCCCTTTCGTCTTTGTCATGACCCTTTTGGTCGAATATGTCTTTGTCATTTGTTCTTTGTGTAACCCTTGTGGTTAGATATGTCTTCGTCATTCATTCTTTGTATGACCCTTGTGGTCAGATACGTCTTTGCCATTCATTTGTTTTGTGACCCTTTTGGTCGAATATGTCTTTCTCATTCATTTCATGACCCCCATTTTGGTCGAATATGTCTTTGTCCATTTGTTCCATGACCCTCATGTTAAAATATACTCTTTTCATTTGTTTCATGACCCTCATGGTCAGAGATGCTCTTTTCCTTTTAGCCACTTGATGTCTGGTTGAGTTTTGTCTTTTGCTTTATTGCGGGTAAGTCGGTTGATGACATATCCACCTTCCTGTTTAAAAACTTGCATCCACACAAAAATAGATAGTTCCCTAAGAGGCCGATTAGCATCATTGTCCTCCCGTCTGGTGTCTTCTCTTGATGCTCCTCTAAATCCTCTTGGACTCCGTATTTCGAACTTATACTAATTTTGAAAATCTAAAAGTAAAGTTATAAAATGCGTGTTGTTTCCTTTGAAAATATTTGTTTTCATTCTGGATGTCATGACATGTGTTTTACCGAACGAGATCTTCCGATCTTTCAGGGGATCTCGTTCTTTGAGTCCCTGAACCAGTGGAATTTTTTAGATCTTTCTCAAAACTTCTGCCCCAGTTTCAGGCCTTGATTTGATTGACTCTTGTGCCATCTTGTTGTGCGGGAAATTTTGAGGTTCCCTAAAAAATTCTGCCCTAGTGTATGGTCTGGGCTTTTCATCTTCTTTGCTAATTATTTTTTACATGAATTTTTGAGGTCTCCTAAAAAAATTTGTCTCAATGTAGGGTTGATGTTGGCTGACTCTTGCGTCGATCCTTATATTTTGATCCTGTTGATTCCTCTTGACTTTGTGTCACTAAGGATTCCTAAGGGTTTCTTGGGTTTTTTTTTTGTGACGACCGAGCTTGAAAGCGCCTACGTATCCTGTCGCAGCAAGAAATCACGTTGAACGTAGTTTAGGATAAAATAATTGAGTTTTGGTTTTTACTAATTATACAACCTGGTCTGATATAGACTACCTATGTATCCCACTTGTGGGGAAGTTAGGACATCGCATAGTTCATTACATGGATGATTGTTTTTCCCTATTCTATTACAAAAGTACGATTACAAGCAAAAGAGACGATTACAGGGAAATGATAATGTGATTACAAGCAATGGAGTCCTAAATGTAGTATCTCTTGAGTGCGTCTGCATTGATAGCTTTGGGCCATTCTTTTCCATCCATCTCAGCTAGGACCACGGCTCCTCCCGAGAGTACTTTTCTGACCATGTATGGTCCTTGCCAGTTCGGTATAAATTTTCCTTTGTATTCTTCTTGGTGAGGGAAGACTCGCTTGATTACAAGTTTCCCAATTTGGAAGAGTCAGGCTCTGATCCGTTTGTTGAAAGCTCGAGACATTTTCTGTCTGTATAGTTGTCTGTGGCATACTACTACCTTTCTTTTTTTGTCGATCATGACCAGCTGCTCGTAGCAGTTTCTGACCCATTCTTCATCATTTAGCTCTGCATCTTAGAAGATCCTGAGTGAAGGAATCTCCACTATTGCGTGTATGACCGCTTATGTACCGTAGACAATGAGATATGGGGTTGCTCCGGTAGATGTTCGGGTCACCGTTTTGTACCCTAATAAAGCATAAGCAGCTGCTCATGCTAATTCTTGTAGTTATCGATCATCTTTCGTAGGATTCTTTTGATGTTCTTATTGGCAGCCTCTACGGCTCCATTCATTTATGGCCGGTAGGCGGTAGAGTTCATGTGATTATCTTGAATTGTTCACAGATGTCTTTCATTAGATGGCTATTCAGATTTGCTCCATTGTTTGTTATGATGGACTCGGGCACACCGAAACGTCATATGAGATTGTTCTTAAAGAAGTCAGCCACGACTTTCTTGGTCACTGATTTGTGAGAAGTTGCTTCCACCCACTTGGTGAAGTAGTCGATGGCGACTAAGACGAAATGATGTCCATTGAATGCCGGTGGATCGATGAGTCCAATGACGTCCATCCCCTATGCTACGAATGACCAAGGTGAGCTCATCGCATGTAGTTCTGTTGGAGAAACCTTGATTAAGTCTCCGTGTATCTGACATTGATGGCATTTTTACATAAATTTACAGGAGTCATGCTCCATGGTCATCCAGTAGTATCCCATCCTCAAGATCATCTTGGCCAAGATGAGTCCATTCATGTAGGGTCCGCATGCCCCTGCGTATACCTCTTTCAACAGTTTTGTGGCCTCTTCGGCGTCCATACATCTGAGTAACCCGAGGTCGGGTGTTCTCTTGTATAACACTTGTTTATTTAGGAAGAATCCGTTGGCTAACCTCCTGATGGTTTTCTTCTAATTTGCTGAGCTTTCTGGGGGATACTCTCCTTTCTCCAGGTATGCCTTGATGTCAGCATACCATGGTTTCCCATCTGGCTCAGCCTCAATGTGGGCGTAGTGAGCATGTTCTTCTTTCAAAGTGATCTCTAGCGGATCAATGTGGGTACTCTCGGGGTGTTGAATCATGGAGGCTATTGTAGCTACTACGTCAGCAAAATCGTTCTGAGCCCTCGGAGTATGCCTGAAATCAATGCTTTTGAATCTTCCACTCAGTCTCTGTACCAGGTTTACATATGGTAGTATTTTATCATTCTTGGTTGCCCAATTTTCCTTCACTTGATTGATGAGCAAGTCAGAATCTTTGATTACCAATAACTCTTGTATGTTCATGTCCAAAGCCATTCTGAGGTGGAGAATACATGCTTCGTATTCGGCCATATTATTGGTGCACCTGAAGTTAAGTTTTATGGCCATCAGGTAGTGTTATCCTGTTTCTAATATCAACACTGCTACAATGCCGAAACCTTTGTAGTTGACTGCTCCATCGAAGAACAGTCTCCATCCCGAGTAGGGCTCGGCCGCCTCTTCTTCCATAGCCATTGCTTTCTTGTCGGGGAAGAAAGTCTGTAATGGTTTGAGTTCATCATCAACGGGACTTTTTGCTAGCAGGTCGGCCAACGCCTGTCCCTTTACTGCTTTATGTGCTACATACACGATATCGAATTCACTTAGTAGCATTTTCCATTTGGCTAACTTTCCTATGGGCATCGGTTGCCGAAAGATATACCTTAATGGGTCCATTCTGGAGATGTGGTGAGTGGTAAACACTGATAAATAGTGCCTTAGCTTTTGGGCGACCCATGTCAGGGTGCAACATTTTTTCTCTACGAGTGTGTACCTTGACTCGCAGGATGTGAACTTCTTGCTCAGATAGTAAATGACATGTTCCTTTTTGCCTTCCTTATCATGTTGGGTGAGCATACATCCAAAAGCATTCTCTAGTACTGACAGGTACAGTAGCAGTGGGCTCTCTGGCCTGGGTGGCACTAAGACGGGAGGATTGGAAAGGTATTTCTTGATTTTGTCGAATGCTTCTTGGCACTCCTCCGTCCATTTTGTGGGAGCGTCTTTCTTGAGCAATTTGAGGATTGGTTCTACAATCATAGTTGACTGGGCTATGAATCGCCCGATGTAGTTTAGCCTTCCCAAGAAGCTTATGACTTCTTTCTTGGTTTTGGGAGGCGGCAGTTCCTGAATTGCCTTGATTTTCATAGGGTCTAACTCAATGCCTCTTCGGCTAACTATGAAACCTAACAGTTTACCCGCGGGCACTCCAAATGCGCACTTCACCGGGTTTAACTTCAGGCTGAATTTGCGAAGCCTGTCGAAGAACTTACGTAGGTGCGTGGTATGCTCTGAGCTTTTCTTTGACTTTATGATAACTTCGTCCACATAGACTTGGATCTCTCGATGCATCATGTCATGAAACAAGGTAATCATGGCCCTCATATATGTGGCACCGGCATTCTTGAGGCCGAACGGCATTGTCCGGTAATGGTAGACTCCCCAAGGGATGATGAAGGCTATTTTTTCAGCGTCTTCTTCGCTCATGAGTATCTGATGATACCCGGCAAAACAATCCACAAACAACTGCAGCTCGTACTTGGCACAGTTGTTTATGAGAATGTGGATGTTCGGAAAGGGAAAGTTATCTTTTGGATTGGCCCGATTGAGATCCCGGTAGTCTATACAGATTTAAATTTTTTCGTCCTTCTTGAGTACTGGCACTATGTTGGCCAACCAAGTGGCGTAGATCATCACCTCCACTATCCCACATTCGATTTGGTTTTCCACCTCATCCTTAATTCTGATACTCATGTCCGGTTTAAATATCCGAGTCTTTTGCTTGACGGGAGCAAAACCTTCTTTAATGGGAAATATGTGGGCCACTCTCTCAGTGCTCAAGCCTGGCATGTCAGTGTATGACCAGGCGAAGACATCTATATATTCCCTCAACAGAGCTGTGATCTCTTCTTTCTGAGGTGCTTCTAAGTGAGCATTGATTCGTGATTCTTTAACATTCTCTTTGTCACCGAGGTTGATTACCTCGATTTCATCCATGTTTGGTTTTTTCTTATCTTTCAACTCTTCTAATTCCTCTACCAGGCCTTTTGGCATCATCGTCTCCTCATAGTATTCCTCATACTCTTGTTGATCACTCTCCTCGTTCGTTCTCAACATGTCATGACATTTTCGGTTATTTTATTATTGTTATTACGAGGAGCCAAGAGGGGAGTAGATGTCCAATTGTTCAAAGGCTCTCCCGGCTTTAGGCTGCATATGGTAGGAATCTCTTGGCATTCTTTGATGATTGCGCAGCATTCCTCCTCTCGAAACAGCAGCTCTAGGCCCTCGTCGGCTCCCTCATCTCTCTGCATCGGCATTCTTTTAGAAAATGACAGGTACAACCCCAAAATTGGTTGAGGCAAATTCCCCATTCTTGGTTCTCTTCATATAGCTTTTGTGAGCTCGTCCTCGCTAGGAGTATATCCCAGACCGAAGTGGTAATTTTCCTTCGGGATTGGCACAGGTTTTGTTATGCCTTCCAAATCTTTTCCCAGGCCTCTCCTTGTCTCAAAACCATTCCTCAGCATTGTGGAGGCAATGATTTTGTAGACTGCTGGCATTGGCTTGTCAATTTTTCCTTCAGAATGGGTTGCCCCAACATATTCTATCACATGGAAGTCTGATCTGTTGGGGTTTCCCTCGATCACTAGTATGATGTTGTAAGGATACTTCTGTGTATCCTTTTCAGCTGTGATTACAATTTTCTAGTCCTGCCACTCAAACTTCACGGCCTGGTTCAACGTTGATGGTACAGCACTCGCAGAGTGTATCCACGGTCTTCTCAAGAGGAGATTGTAATTGGCGGTGATTGCCAAGACTTAGAACTATGCTGTGAAGGAGGCCGGTCCTATTTGGATGTGCAGATCTATCTCTCCCAAGGAATCACTTTGGGACCTATCGAATGCCCTGACGTTCATCCCGCTCTGGCGGATTTGGCCAATGTCATAGCTGAGCTGTGTTAATGTGGTTAAAGGACAGATGTTGAGCCCTGCCTCATTATCCATGAGTACTCTTCCTATCACTTTGTCATGACATTCTAGAGTGATATAGAGAGCTCTGTTGTGGGAGATTCCTTCGACTGGCAATTCCTCTTTAGAGAAGCAAATTTTGTGTTCTCCAATGATATGAGCTACTAACCTGGCTACATCCTTACTACTCATACCTACTGGCACGTGTGCATCATCTAACACTTTCATGAGAGCTTGCCTGTGTGATGGCGAGCTGTCCAGTAGTGCTAACACAGATATTTGTCTTTGGTGTTTACTTCAGATGCTTAATAATTGAATAATTCTCTGGCTACATACTCCACCAGAAATCTTCGGCTTCTCCTTCAGTTATTACCCTCTTCTGGGTGTTTTTCTTTCTCGCAGCATTTTACGCCAGGTCTTCAGGGGTGTAACATCTCCCTGAGCGAGTCATTCCTTAGGCTATGGCTGCTTGCACAATGATTGATTCTTTGCGAGCGGGTACTATATGTTGTGCCACCTGAGCCACCATCGGTCTTTGGGACTAAGGTTCTGAACCTTGGTATAGCCTTTGGAATTTCTGGTGCCGGGATCAGGACCTTGAGATTGGGACGATCCTGGACTATGAGGGAATCCATTGTTTGTTCAATGGCTTAATTGTTCTGCGGACCAATACCCTGCAAGCTTCCCAATCTTCGTCATTTTCAATCATGTGGACTTGGTTATTTCCATGGTTGGGCAACGGGGTTGTGTTCATATTGCGAGCTGAGGTTTCCAGGATGATCTCTCCCTTGTCAATCAGATCTTAGATCTTATATTTCAGATTTATGCAATCTTCTATGCTGTGCCCATTGACCCCTGAATGATAGGCGCAAGTCTGATCGACCCTGAAAAACCTATTCCTGGGCTGAGCCAATTTTTAAGGGGCCTTTTGGATTAAGCCTGCGGCGTGTAGCCTTTCAAAGAGTCGATTCCTTGGTTAAAGCAATGTTGTAAATTCTCTTGCTGGCTTCCTCTCAAAAGCAGGACGTGGAGCATTTTATCTTTGGTGGTGGTGGATGGATTTGTGGTGGGTTGTTTTGTGGTGAGCGGTAAGCATGGGCTGCCGCCTGGTAATTTTTTTATGTTTGGTTAATAATTTTGTTGTGGTGGTGCTTGGTAAATAGGAGCAAGTGCTCAGACACTTGGTGGAGCCAAAGCTTGGTTGTGCATAGAATATAGGTGTAGGGCTGTAAGGTGAAGTCGGGTAATTGATAGGGAGTGGATCTTGGTGAGAAGATTATGGTTCTTCCCGCCTTTTAGGGTTTGGTCTTGGTGAAGACTCCCGCAGCGGCTTGTCCAGATGCCTTGTTGAAGACCCTGATGATTTTACCAGACTTGAGACTCTCTTCTATGGCCTCTCCCATCTTGACTAATTCAGTGAAGGGCCTTCCGTCCATGGACAACATTCTATCATAGAAGTCTAGTTCCTGTGATCTAATGAATACGGAGACCGATTCTTCTTCACACATTGGTGGGCCGCACATGGGTACCGGTCCTCCACCGTAATTTTGCAAACTCTCTTTAGTTCTCAGTTGACTTTTGTTTGACCTTTTCAAGATAGTATCGAACAGGCACTGTTTCGATGTGGAATCGAAATCTCTCCATGAAGCTTTTACGCCATGTCCTCCCCAGTAAGCCATTGGTGCATGCTTGGCTTGCGAACCATTTAGCGGCCTCGCCAGTAAAACTTCGACTGAATAGTCGCATGATCAAAGGTTCGTTCTTTTTAATATTGACAGTAGTACCAAAGATGTGCTTTGGGATTCCCTGCCCCATTGAACATTTTGAACTTTGGGATCTCGAATCCTTCAGGTAAGTCCAAGTCTGGATGCATGCACAGATCATCGTATCTTAACCCTGTGGACTTTCTGGTGGTCCTGTTGGACCTTTCTAGTAGTTCCTTCATTTTCTTTTCCATATCCCTCTCACATTTTTTGTGTTCAGCCCTCCAGGCCTTCTCCATTTCCTCATAGTGGTCTAATTCTTTGTGTCCTGGAAAGGATTCATTTAGGATGTTTGGAGTGTAGAAGGACACTGTTTGGTGAGTGGGATGGGTGAGTGGGATTGACGCGGTTTGCCCAGTTGGTAAAGCTGAAACATGTGGTTGATTTGCCGGATTGATGAACACCGGCTAGGGAGCTTGATATGGGGGAACCGAAGGAGTGGTTCCTGGAATTTGGGTGTATTTTGTTGGTGGTGGAGTGCAGTAAGAAGCACCGACGTGATTCGGGTCAGTTGGATTTAATGAAGATGGGATGGCTCCTGGTGGGTAGATGCGGAAATGATCAGGCATCAGAGAGCTTAGTGAGGGGGAGGCCTCCTTTCTTTAGCAGAAGCACCCGTGTTAGCGTTGGCTGCCTTATTCTTAGCAATCTTGTCTTGGAGGGCCGTGACGGCCCTTAGCAATATTGCAATCACGTCCTCCTGAGGTGACGTCTCCTGGGGGTCCTGGGTATCTCCTTCATGGAGAACGAGCTCATTTCTTTTGTCATCCAGTGTACAGTCAATTTCTCTTTTCCTTTGTCTTTGTTCAAGAGAGATGCTAACACGGCTTTTGATCTCGTAAAGTATGCCAGCTTGTGGTACTAAACTAATCGGCCTCATTCTATAAGATAAGAATAACTCAACGACAGACAAAGTTAGTTATTTGATATTAAATATCAAAGCAAAATATCACATATTTGTATTAAGGCACACGTAGCACATAAAGTCATGTATTAAAGCTAGTATACTGATTGATCCTTTTTTCTAAAGGTTCGGATATTATGGGCTTTTCTGTGTTTGAGTGGATTTTGGTCCAATAGGCCTTGAGGTTAACTTACTTTGGCAAACCTTCTTTCTTTTATAAAAGTTAAAATAACGGGAGAGGGAGGGGGGTTATATTTTATATTATGTAGGGGTCGAGTCTTACGTAGACTGCCTACGTATCCTACCAGGGGAAATCAGACTCTATCGTAGTTCGTTTTACAAAAGAAGGATATATACTTTTTCCTAGATATCCTTTGGGCTAACCCTAACTAAAGACATCCCCAGACCAGGCCCGATAAGGGCTTCCCGCATATCCCTCCATAGGGACATCAGGGCGGTTCCTTACATATTTATGGGGGGAGGGGTAACTGTTATACCTCGCATTCTGTACATTAGGGTATTCCGAGTTAATGGCGGAAAGTTAGGGACAAGGTTATAATTTTTTTAGAATGCATAAGTTGCATGATCATTTTTTTTTGATATGGAGCATTAAGGGTAAATTTGGAATAAGGAAAAACTAGGGGCTAAAAGTTGGAAAAGAATTTCATGAAGTGGCCAAATGGCCAAAGTGGCCGTGGGTCCCACCCATGGTTGGCCAATTAATTCTAGCCATTAAAGGGGATATGTGTTCATCTTATGGTGCAAGATATATAAATATGTGGGCAAAAGATGACCACGTCAAGGAATTAGTCATCCTTTCCATTTAAAGAAAATTCTAGAAAAATTAAGAAAATTGGAGAAAAAAAAAAGAAAAGGATGGCACATGACCGGCCATGTGCATGTGGTTATATATATATACATAAGTGATGGAAATATAAGACACAACTCATTGTTTCAACTACTAGAAAATTCAAGAGAAAGAAAAGAAGAGAGAAAGAGGAGCATTCGGCCAAGGGGCTGGCCGAATGGGATCCTCAAGTTGATCATGAAAAAAATTATTTTTCCTAGTCTCTCTACTAATTGGAAGGCCCTCGTTAACGTGGAATAGTTGTTGGGACAAGCGACGCGTTGATTCTTGCAAAACAAGCACTAGCCGAGGGAGGAACTAGGAGGAAGAGGTGAGGTTTAATCCTTTCTTGTATATGTTATGGATGGTTTGCATATGTTGTGGCATGTAGAAATGAATAAAACTCATGAAATGGTGGTGTTGTGTGTGGCCGTGTATAGGTGATGTTCTATAGGAGCAAAGAACTAATTTATTTAGTATGTTTGGATTGTTGTATTATGGACGTCTTGAGCATGTTGTAATGTGAAGAAATGGATGAAATTCATGAAGTTGAGGGGGATGGTGTGGTGGCCGAATAGGGGCTGCCTTGGTGTAGGTGGAATGAATTAAACTTACTTGATATCTTGGTTATTGTTGTTGTGAATTCCATGATGTTAAATGAAGATTTAATGATCTAAATTGAAGCCGTAATTGTTTGTGGGCTGATTTACAAGATAATGTGATTTCAATATAGCTTCTTGTATTGATGGAAATGATGTTGCTAACGTATGAAATCGTTGATATAGTTTATGAATTTGGAAGGAGAACATGTGTTATTGATGTTCCTAATGTAGTTGGAAGCTTTCGGGTGGAATGGCCTATTGTTAGGGTTGTTTTGAATATTGTATGGATTCCTTAGAATGTTCTTAAATCGTGTTTGAATGGTCTTGGATTAACACTTGAACGTATGATCAATGATGTTGGGTTGAATGCACGTAGCTTATTTGAATATAAATGGAATGTTATCGAATTGTGTAGAAAGGAATTATTAATGTTAGAATGCGTTTTGAATCACTTATGGATATTGTTAGTATGGTTGTTGGTTTGGTTGTTGTTGATTTGGCCGAGTTGAACTCTCGGGGATGTTGAAGTTATAGGGGAAATGCTGCCGAAATTTTTGTAGACAAAGTTTTAATTCGGAATTGAATTCTTAAGTGTTATGGCTAATGGTTGATACCTAACGACATTATTGTAGATCGTGAGAAGTCAAGACGCAAATTCGGATTAGCTTAGGAAGCGGCTAAGGTATGTAAAGCTCAACCTTTCTTTCTTTGGCATGTCTTAGTTGAAAATAAGTTATGACACGAATTTTGAGGTAACCTCATTCTGGTGATCCGAGCATGTTTATGAATCTTATTGGCTTCTTGATATGCGTATTCTTAATATGGTCAAATCATGGTCCTTATGTCACTTGTATAATTAAATTTCAAAAGTTGCATAAAGGTTTTGTTTTCAAAAGAGTTCTGTTCCTATACGGTTCCGAAACTACGAAAGTCCGTAACTTTCACAGAAAGGCTCGGATCGCTTCGATTTGTTCGTAGAAAGTTCTCAAGTGAATGATGTTCGTAACTTTCCAGGGCGGACTCGGATTGGTTTGGCATATGACTATGATCCCTATGGTTTTGTTAATACGTTTATGATATATGTTATGTTTCCGAATAACGTCCGAAAGATATTTGATATGACTACGATCCGATTTTCAAATGACATTCCGTTTAGACTATTTCATTGAGCAGTGAGTATGATTTTATGTGCCTATGGTTTCTCACTACTCGCTCGTGCAAGCTCAATATGTCTTTCACCGAGTCCGGGCCGGGTACGTATTCGTGCACATTCCTTTGCATTGTTCACCGAGTCTCTCACTAGAGGGCCGGGCACGGTATATGATGATATGATTATTTATAGAGTCCCGAAAAGTCCCGGAGTCCGAAAGGGCCGGGTACGGTATATGATGATGTGATGATATGGGAATGGCGGCCAGGATGGCATACCGAGTCCCTTGCTAGCGGGGCCGGGACACGCTATTCACGGAGTCCCTCACTAGAGGGCCGGGTACGGTATATGATGATATGACCGAGTCCCGAAAGGGCAGTACGATCGAGTCCGAAAGGGCCGGCTACGGTATATAATGATGTGATGATATGGGGATGGCGGCCGGGATGGCATACGAGTCCCTTGATAGCGGGGCGGGACATATGAGGGCCGGGTACGGTATATGTATATATATTTATGCATGCATACATGATGATGACATGATTTTATTTACCGCGTCCCTCAATTGAGGGCCGGGGCACGTTATATGTATACTTTATATATGCATATTATGATTTTACTTACCGAGTCCCTCATTAGAGGGCCGGGTACGGTACATATGTACGATGATATAATGACATGATTATGATATGAATTTTGCTTCCGACATATGTATATGCATGACTAAGTGTTTTCAAAGGCAAGATTTCTGTACTCTTTACTTCGGTATAATCCCGCTTCCGTATT
Organism: Lycium ferocissimum; assembly: GCF_029784015.1. Classification (NCBI taxonomy): domain Eukaryota; kingdom Viridiplantae; phylum Streptophyta; class Magnoliopsida; order Solanales; family Solanaceae; genus Lycium; species Lycium ferocissimum. The sequence continues at coordinate 32,774,735 of NC_081346.1, forward strand.
TCATGCTTTACATACTCGGTACATATTCGCATCGACCCCCTTTCTTCGGGGGCTGCGTTTCATGCCGCGGTACACCCAGGTGAGCTGAAGATATTAGTAGAAGATGTTCCAGCGGGATTGGCGAGCTCCATTTGCTCCGGAGTGCTGCCGAGTCAGAGTATTATGTTATGGTATCATGTTCTGTGTTAGAGACTTTGCAGACAGTGTCGTGGGTATAAGATGTCGGTTATGTAAGCGGCTACATAAGCCGATGTATTATTATGCATTGTATTATAAGTTTCATATGTTACAAATTTTATTTGATTTGAAAAAGAAGAAAAGCATATTTGACTTTCCGAAAAATTTCCGTTATGTATTTATGTTATGGCTAAGGGCCCAGTATGATTATGAATGTCGCAAGAGTCAGCGGGTTCGCTCGGCCCTAAATAAGGGTCGGGTGCCCATCACACCCTATCGGATTAAGGGTGTGACAATAACATTTGTACAAAAGCGGAGGACACCTAATATCTACCCAAAAATGTAGCTCTGCGAGTCGCTGTCCTTACGAACTCGCTCTCTCATGTTTGCCTTTCTTTTTCTCAGCACTGTAGCTGGAGGATGACCAAGATCTCCCCAATTCTAATCTTATCCTCGAGCTCGAGCTTAAATGCATAACATTCCTCGATATCATGTCCCATAGCTCCTGTATGGAACAAGCAAACTTTGTTTCTACAAGGCCCCACTGGCAGGGGCTCGTGGACAGGTTCCACAGGTCTGATTTTTCCCAAGATAGCCAAGGTTGAGAAGATGCGGGAGTACGTCTCCTCAAAGACTGTGAAGTCGTACCGCCAGATCTGAGTTTCAGCGGTGACTCCTTCTCCTGGGACGATAGGGTCATGGACTAGTAAGGTATGTGGCCCCCATAAACTTCCAATGTTTCTATCGTCTATCAGACTGACGATTCTTCTACCAAATCCTAAACACTCATTTAGATTATGGCCCACTTGATTGCGATGGAAAGGGCATCTCTTATAGGCATAAACCAACTCGAGGGTTGGTAGTCTCGCTCGAGTGGTGCAAGGTATTCCAATGGCTTGCATCTTTTCGGACACATCTTTGCAACTGACAGGTCAAGGAGCCACTCGAAAAAGGTAAGATCGAGCTTTGAAGGCTGGGGCCCACCAAATGGGTGCCTGGGGGTCCACTCTTCCATGTTTTCCAATGCCATGGTGGATGTAGCTGTTATTGGCTCAAGTGAGGGTTGCATAGAAATCAGATCCTTCGTCTGTGGGTGCGTAGTAGTCAGACTCATTGCCCACATCACGCCCTTCCATCTGGAACTCAGAGAACATTCCAAAAGGCTCCAGGTCTCCCTCAACTTTTATGTCCACAGGTTCAGACTCTTCTTATTCCATATCCTGGGGCTCAACTTCCTCTGGTTTCTCTTCTTTAACTTCTTGTGGTTCGGAGGCTTCATCTTGAGGCTTTGACTCTTCTTGGGGATCTGACTCCATCATCCATGGGTCAGATTCAGCTCCCTGATTCTTATTTCCCTCTTCTGAGGGAATTACCAAAGGTGACGAAGCTGACATGGGGCTATAATAATAAAAGCAGTAAAATAAGAGAAGTCCTATAGCGGTTGATGTCAAGGATTGATCTGTTTTGGCCTTTTTGGCCCTTCGAAGAGCGGTCTGAATGTGAAGACGTGTCTGATACAGCTCCATTCTGACTATCTGTCACGACCCAACCGAAGGGCCATGACGGGCACCCGGAGCTAACCCACTGGCACCTCTCATCATAATTTGACATCATAACTAGGTGAGCCACATGGCTAACTCGCAATCCTATATACCAATAATACAATTTCCATCGAGCTAAGGCACTTTTATATCAACATCATCAACTATGCCCACGTACATACACACACAAGTTAGATTAAGGCATCCGAAGATCTCACTAGGGTGTGATGGGCACCCGAAAAGGTAGCCGGGACGGGCGAACCCAGCTGCTTACTCGTACTAAATTTTTTTTTTTTGAATCTCTAAGTCAAGTATACATAATAGGATTCGAGAAAAATTCCGCTGCTTTTCAAATCAAATAAAATATAGGCTTGTACAAACTTGTATCATAGCACGAGATTGACTGAACCCACGACTATGTCGCAAAGTCTCTAACCGGACAAGACATCATAGCATAGCACGCGACTCGACGACACTCCGAGGAATGATTGGAGTTGCCAATTTGGGCCCAGACATCATGCACGGCTACGTGGATGCGGGTGTGCACAACGCGGCATGGAACGCGACCCCCTGAGAAGAGGGGTCGGCCACGAGGAATATCTTGAGTATGTTCATGAACGATAACAGATGAAAAGTAGAGCATGTCATGTAAGAGAGTATATTGTACATATGGAGCATGAAATGTATGAGGGGATTTTGTAGGTATGAGTGCCTCTTAAGGCGGAATCATGCATGTAATCTTTGCGGAACGTGCGGCCCGATCCATATACTATCTTTGCGGAACGTTATTCTTTGCGGAACGTGCGGCCGTCCATTGTATATACATGTACGTATTCTTTCTTGAAAACATCTCATTTTCATATATAAAGAAAATAGAACATACCATATTGCCGAGGCGTCGGCTCGTCCATTTAACCACTTATCCCACGTCGGGCATTTTGTGCGTGGGACGATATCATATCATTCTCCAAGCGTCGTCGGTGATGTCGCCTATAAGCGCCCCTTTCCCCATCTTAGTATACATGTATACATATACGTATACTTATACATGTATCATGTCGTAGCATGCGGGGAGCCGAAAAAAGCTATGCTCTATTCGGAGTGACGTAAGGTCGGTAACCTCCGATTGAAATTATGGAAAAATCATGGGGCGCTTCATCTCACCTTGAAAGGACTAATAATAAGGCGAGACTATCAATGAAGGATAACATTTACGGAAATCATAAAACATATAACATATCATTTCATAGACTTTGAAACCTTTAAAAATAGTCATTAGAAAATTAGCTTAACATTTCATATCGTCGTATTCATTAAGAACATATCCTTGACATATTCGTTCCGGTCATTTCCTCATATCTTAATCATATGGTCATCCTAAAATCATATCGTTGTAAAACTTTCGAAAATCGTAAAACTTGGATTTTTGGAGAAAATGGATATTTTGGAAATCATTCATAAACTTTTAGGAAGGAAAATCATGCTTTGAAATCATAACTTCTAACTTTTGAAAATAAGGACGCTAAGGGAGCATTTATAAAATCGCAACGTATGATTCATGCCATAGAAGGAAAAGGACGAGCCTTAACATAAGCGCCTTACTAGCTACGCTTGTTCGTCCAACTTGTTAGTCTACATTCAAGAAGATCGACACTATCGTTGTATTTGTTACATCCGGCATTTTCGCATGTTCGGAAAATTTTGAAATAATTGTGACTTGTATGTTATAAGTCAATTTCTTGATTCTAGTTAATATGTTTATGTTGTTCTATGGGAAATTTGTTGGGAAGCGTTGAAGAATGCCGAGGGCAAATTTGGAATTTTGGAAATTGGTTGCGGAAATTATAAAACGAGAATAATAACGAATTGGGCCAAGAAAATTTGAACAAAAATTGGAGCCCAATCATGGGGTGGCCGGCCAAATGGCCTTGGCCCAAGCCCATTTATGGTCATATGCATTGCATGTGACCATTTAATCAAATATATATTCTTGCCAAGTCTTGGAAGGTTCAAGAAAAATCACAACACAAAAAAAAAAAAAAAACTTGAGAGCTAAGGGAAGGAATTCGGCCCGAGAAAACGGTGGGAAAAGAAAAAAAAAAAATTTCCAAGCTTTTGCTTCATCCAAATTTGTTTGTTCTCCTTGAATTCTTAACAAGTTCGATACGCTCTTCGACGTGATACAAGTAGCTAAGCAAAAGAACTACGTTTGCGGAAGATTGGAATTTGAAGAAAAAAGAGGTATGAATTTCATGCTTTATGTTATGGAATAAGTATATATGATATGATGGTTAGAATTAAGTGAGAATTATGAAAGTATGGTGTGTGTGAGCATGGCGTGTGTGTGTGTGAAGGCCATGCTTGGCCGTGTGCACACATGTGTGTGTAGGCAAGATTAATTAAATTTTACGTTGTATTCTAGCTATGATTATGATGGAAATTACATTGGCAATGGAAGTTGGAAGAATTTGGTTGAGGTTGGAATTATGGAGTTTAGCGTGGGGTGTAGGGTGATGAAATGGAAATGGTTTAATGTTGTTTAATATGTTAGTTATGTTGTTGTGATCCTTGTAATGTAAATGAAGGTAAAATGGTATAAGTTTGCCTTGAAATGAAATGTAGGAACTTATGTCGTTTTAGTATGATTTTATGGTATTATGAAAATGAAATGGTTAAGGTGTAAATTGTGAGTAATGTTGATGAATTTGGAAGATGGAAATGTATTATAAACTTGTATGTTAAAGATTGGAAGAATTGAGTAAGTTATGGTTTTGGTGAAAAATTGGCATAATTTGTATATCTTGTATATATGTTGTAGAAATGTTATGGTATGTCTCCGAATGGTATTGTAATGACTTTGATGAATAATGAGTGTGAAAATATTGGATTTGAGTTGGAAACGCGAGGTTGGAATGAGGGTTATGACCTTATGTTGGAAAAATGACCAAATAGGTTATATTGTGTGTATTGTGATTATTGATATTGTTGTTGGGTTATTGTTGGTTGTTTGAGCCGAGTTGAATCTCGGGGGTATCATATTTATAGGGGAGGTGCTGCCTAAATTTCGGTAGCCAAATATTTAACCGAAGTTGTAATGTTAAACTTGCATGAATAGTAACTGGTAAAGAGGACCATTTGCAGATTTTCGGCGAAACGGGAATCAAGATTTGACGAGCGTAAAGCATAACCAAGGTATGTGGGGCCTTCCCTATTCTTTCTTGGCATGTTCTGAGTATACTAGGCCTGAAAGCGGGCCTTGATTGTGCTCCTGCGTCTCATAATATAAGATTGAAAATAGCGTCAAATTGTTCGGTACAATTGAACTTTGTTCCTTCACAAATTATTGTCGAAATGGTTCGTATGCATGAAACCTTCCCTAATGGACCGGACTGTTCCAAACGCTCATAGCGATTTCATAAAGTCTATGATCCATAATTTATGTCCGCCGCCTCGACTCGACCCGAGGTGGGCCACGAAATCCGAGACCTCTTACTATGATTTTAATTGACTTATTTCGTATAATGTTAAAGAAATCTTTTGATTATGGTACCGTGTCGAACGATGAATATGATGAGTCCACGATATGCTTTGACATGTGTTATGATTCTAGAAACATGATTTGAAGTAATTAATCTTGCCGTCCCCAAAAGAGCATACATATACATATACGATTATTGTCCGATTTTCTTGAAGCGATATGTCATGTTTTTGTTACGTTTGCTTAAGAACAACCATTCTGAATCTCTTGTAAGCCCCATGATATATTTGCTACGTCCGAATAGTCTCAAAAAACTCTGATTTGACATAATCCGTCATGGCATTCGAAAGGTACGCATTATGACTATTTATGTGATTCGTTTATTGAGTCTGGACTTATATGCATATGTTTACGCATTGTTCGTGCAAGTTATGATATGTCTATTCACCGAGCGGGCCGGGATATGTTCTCGTGCGGTTTCGTGCACTATTCACCGAGTCCCTCGTACTTGCGGGCCGGGACACGTTATTTGTACGATTGTGATGTGATGATACGGGGATGGCGGCCGGGATGGCACATGATTATTATCCACCGAGACCCGCTGCGGGCTGGGACACGTTATGTATACATGATATATATATGTATGAGTCTGACATGCATGATCCTATATTACCGAGTCCCTTAATAAAGGGCCGGGACACGTTATATGCATATTTGGCATAAGATGATGCTATATATGATTTCACCTACCGAGTCCCTTATCAAAGGGCCGGGATACGACACATGTTCATGTGACATTATATGATTTGTTATGCATCTTTTGGCATTATGTCTCCGAGGTCTCGGACAAGGTATAGCCTTTTGTATTTGATTCCGGCTAAAGCTCCTTCGTTATATTTCTATACTCATGTCCGATTATGATTATGCTTCTTCTTGTTTACATACTCGGTACATTTCCGTACCGACCCCCGTTCTTCGGGGGCGTGTTACATGAAGGTACGGACGTCTGCGAGATACACCACCGGCAGGATCGGGTGCTGTTGGAGAGTGCTCCATTTGACCGGTGATATTTTTGGTATATGTCTTGTTGATCGTTTGCTTTGTACATATGCTTCTATGGCGGGGCCCCGTCCCGTCTTTTCGATCTGTATGTTAGAGGCACCGTAGACATAAAGAGTGGGTTATGGTCCTATACGATACGCTTGCGTATGTATTATGTGTTTGGGCGGTTATCCACCGCGGCGGCCTTGCCGGCTCGCCTATACATGTATATATAATATGTTGGCCCAGTGCGGCCTTTCTTTGTATTTTTTACGAGTGCGGAGTTAATTTTTGGTTAGTAAGAAAAACGGGAAACTACGCGAAATTTTTCTAAAAATTTGAATTCCTTCGTACGTACGGGTGCCCGGTTAGGGCGCCGATCGCGGCCACGGGGTTGGGTCGTGACGGGTTCATTATCATATGCCTCTCTTAATCCTTCAAATACATTTACTTGTTATGCGAAATTTCGGCGGATCTCTCTAATAAATACACCATCCCGAGAATCTAACTCTCGGCCAATTTTTAATCAACGTGCAATCGGGAATTCAACCCGGCCAAATTATCAACAACAACACCAACAATCATGCCAATAATATCAACATCACAACACTTTTATTCATAACAATATGTTCCATAAACATCCCACACGATGTTTTTCAACATACAACAACAACATGCACTTCCTTTCGTCCCAATCGAGAGTATAATCTCGCCAACAAACTAACAATATTATATACCATCTTTACATATATAAATCAGTCCATACACATGGCCACAACATGTTCAAATAGCCCATAAACACAATCGCTTCAACACACACTTTATGACCCTTCTCCATAACTATTTTCGTTTTTAAAGCTTGCTAGACCTTAAAATAAACTCAACACAAGATATGGGATGAATAAAATACCTTATACTTGAAGAAACTCAGCCACATAAATTTTCTCCAACGCCACACTTGAGTAGAAAGAAGAACAATCACCTTTCAGGACTAGTTTGGCGAAATCTTAAATTCTTGATTTATCAAACTATAATATTTGGGAGAAGTTTGAGAGAATTCTAGAAATTTTAGAATGCTAATATTGCTGAAAAAATAGGATTTATGGGGTATTTATAGCACCCCTAAGTCGGGTTTCACCGACCTCCCCATGTGGGGCCCGCGGTTTCTCTTTATTATTTTTTGGCGGCTTAAGGTCTCTCGCTTAAAATGGCCATAACTTTTGATTCCGACATCGTGTCAGGGTCCACAACCTACCGTTGGAAAGCTAATTCAATTATCTACAACTTTTATTTCTGGTTTTCCCAAATTCCAAACGTATAATGCCGTGTTTCCCCTTAAAGTCACGTCATCCGGAAACGTTTTCTTAAATCGTCCTTTTGGAGGGCTTACACTCATTTTTGGCTTATGGGTCCTTCTTAAGACTTGCTCAACATCACATGTACTACCCATATATCTCTTTATATGTCTTTTATAACGTCCGATGGGCGGGCCCCACCTTGGCTTATGGTTACAAGGGCTATCCTCGAGTGATCACGTTAGCAGGTTTACATCCTACGCTCTCCAAATTCCATATATATACATTCTCATACTCGGATAATATAATATTTATCACGATCCTTGTGTGAAATTCCGTTTTGCCTGGCCTTGATTATTTGTAGGAACCATTTTGCAATTCCTCTTTTACCCTTAACTTTTCCCGATATTTCCATACTACTCATATTCCTAACCAACTTGTACATTAAAATAATTTTGGGAGATGGTCGTTTTCCTTATCTTTGCCACGACTACCTTGAAATATCCGAACGTATAAAATACGGGATATAACATCCCCCGCTTTAGAACATTCGTCCTCGAATGTTCACCGACCTTATGGCGTCATAATACTACGGGAGGGTTCCGTTTATAGTTGTTCTTATTTTATGCCCGTTTCTTATTCTTTACCTCGTTTTCCTTATAATCGAACTCCTTGACCTTTTCATGAGTCCTTGTTCGATATCATGGGTTTTCTAATTTACTGAACCAACACATTACCCTTTTCTTTCTCAGACCATCTCCTTTCTGTTTCTGTTCATCACCACCTTAACGAAATCATGTTTGGGTATGCAATCTTTACTTAACGATCCAATGCGATCGTAGACTATTCCTTTATCCTCGAGTCATCATCTCTTAGTATACTCATTGTTATTTCGCTTCTACTTTTTCTCCCAAGTATTCTTGCGACACACCGACATATTTTGTGCGATTCCAAGCTAATAGATTTCCTTTTGTACTTGATAGTGTTGCGATTCCTTTTTAGGTCTAATATAATATGGTCTCCCCCCCCCTTTTGGGGCTTAACACTACATGCTAACCGCTTCGAGTACCTTCTTTCTCTTGCTATCTCTTCATATGGGTCCTAAAGCTCGTGAACTATTCCTTTCTAACACATAGATCTCGCCCTTTCCTGGTCATCTTCTCGAGCAGTTCTTCCATAAGGCAACCATACTAGTATGGCTATACATTTATTCCTTTATATTACTTTCAAAACTAGAGCTTCATTGCATCGTCGCTAGCTTCGTCATCCTTTTCTCTTACTTCACATTCCTTATCGCGGTTACTATCCCCTTGGCCTACTTATTGGAATCGGTCCTCGGACTCCGCACTCTTCCCTTTTGATCTATATTACCACACTCTATCCCTTCTCACACCTATCTTTTAAATTTCGGCCCAAGTATTCTCGTGTCTTGTCGGTAGCTTCTCTCGAGGTTTCCCTCACTAGATTTTCTTACTTCCCCTTTTCTTTGCAATGTCTTATCGTTCACCCTTCCGTACCCTACGGTTTCCTTGTTTTCCATTAGCTCACTCCTCTTCCTTTCCAACTATTACTATTAGATTCTTTAGTCTTAATCGTCGCTTGAGAGGCACTAACGAACATCTCTCATAACACCGGGACCTATTTACTTTCGCTTATCACTCGGGCCGATTCCTTTGTTTGATTAATGCCCTCCTTGCATAGTCCGGTTGGAACTCCAATATTCACCTATACAATCATTTTGGAATATCCTACATCTTCACATAAATATGTATATAATTACATCGCCCAGCCCACAAAATACGTCCAAATGCTATTCAAGCCTATCTAATTCAAATGTGTTATACACGCTCTTCTGTTTCTTTACCGAGCTAATCCACCTCGTCTTACGCATCCTCTTAAGGTTTCCAAGCATCCCATACACTCTAGTCTCTCTTAGGTTACTCTGTCCTCTTATTTGTCTCTTATGTCCAAATGTGTAGAATTTCTTATAAACTTCCCAAAGTGGTCACCCATCCTCCCACGCTGAGCACGCTTAACCTCGAAAACTTCACTGGAATTCGGTGCCTTGACGCCGATGTTTTCGCGTCCGCTTCCTCACATGACCTTTATTACATGTTACGGGATCAAGTCGAAGTCTTACGACTTCCAAACATTTTCGTAATACGTCCTTTCTTTTACATTTACCGTTTTACCCTTTTCTCTTCCCCGATATTCACTTTCCGCGGCGTATATCTATTTTCCTATGCGCTCCCGTTCCTTCACATAACAGAACAAATATATCCATCCAAATCTACCTCTTTTGACTTCCATGTCATCCCTCGCCTTTTTCCGCCGTACCGGATGCCCGCGGAATTCCACGATTAGTATAAGGGATCTTATCTCCTACGACTCTGGCTCTATCGCACGATCTGAAGAGCGCCTCCGTTTATAAATGTGGCCGGCTACACCCATAAGACTCTACCGGACACGACTTTGCGGTACATCCCTTGGACCGACACCTTTCCCCGTACCACTTTGTCACGCACGATCTCCCACTAGGGTGTGATGGGCACCCGACCCCCTGAGCGAGCGAACCCGTCGACTCTTACTACGTACTAAATTTTTTTTTTTTTTTGAATCTCTAAGTCAAGTATACATAATAGGATTCTTGAAAATGCTTTCAAATCAAATAAAATATGGCCCGTACAAAACTTGTATCATTCCATTGACTCCCGAACCCACGACTATGCAAAGTCTCTAACTTCGGACAAGACATCATATAGTACACCGACTCGACGACACTATGATTGGAGTTGCCAACTTATTCGCCGGGACATCATCTCGCCCGGATTCTCGTAAATGCGGTGTTTCACCCGAAGAGCGGGTCGGCACGAGCAATGTGCGAGTATGTAAGGCATGAACAAGAAATTGGTATGAAAAGTAGCATGTCATGTAAGAGAGTATGTACATATGGAGCATGTCATGTATGAAGAAGCTGTGTATGAGTGCCTCTTAAGGCGGAATCATGCATGCTTAATGCCGCGGAACGTGCCCCGATCCATATACTATGCGCGAACGTGCAGCCCGATCCATATACATTCTTTGCGGAACGTGCGTACCCCGATCCATTTGTATATACATGTACGTATTCTTTCTTGAAAACATCTCATTTTCATATATAAAGAAAATAGAACATACCATATTGCGAGGCGTCGGCTCCGATCCATTTAACCACTTATCCCGCGTCCGGGCATCCCCGCGTCCGGGATGATATCATATCATTCTCCAAGCGATATATATATATATATATATATATATATATATATATATATAGTCGTAGCATGCGGGGGAGCCCGAAGAAAAGCTATAGCTCTATCGGAGTGACGTAAGGTCGGTAACCTCCGATTGTATTATGGAATAATCATAGGCGTTATCTCTCCTTGAAAGGACTAATAATAAGGCGAGACTATCAATGAAGGATAACATTTCGGGAAATCATAAAATGGTCATAACATATCATTTCATATACTTTGAAACCTTTAAAATAGTCATTATCCCAAATTAGCTTAACATTTCATAGTCATATTCATGGTAAGAACATATCCTTCGTATTAGTTCCGGTCATTTTCCTCATATCTAGCATCTCATGGTCATCCTAAAATCATAGTCGTTGTTTTGGTCATAAAACTTTCTAAAATCGTAAAACTTGGATTTGGAGAAAATGGATATTTTGGAAATCATTCATAAACTTTTAGGAAGGAAAATCATGCTTTGAAATCATAACTTCTAACTTTTGAAAATAATGACGCTAAGGGAGCATTTATAAAATCGCAACGTATTTGATTCAAGAAGGAAAAGGACGAGCCTTAACACTGTCGCGCCTTACTAGCTACGCTTGTTCGTCCAACTTGTTAGTCTACATTCAAGAAGATCGACACTATCGTTAGGTTCATTATCATATGCCTCTCTTAATCCTTCAAATACATTTATATTGTTATCTCAATAAATTTCTGGCAAGATCTCTCAGAAATACACCATCCCCGAGAATCTAACTCGGCCAATTTTTAATCAAGAAATCGGGAATTCAACCCGGCCAAATTATCAACAACAACACCAACAATCATGCCAATAATATCAACATCACAACACTTTTATTCATAACCATGTTCCATAAACATCCCACACGATGTTTTTCAACATACAATAACAACATGCACTTCCTTTCGTCCCAATCGAGGAGTATAATCTAGCCAACAAACTAACAATATTATATACCATTTACATATATAAATCAGTCCATACACATGGCCACAACATGTTCAAATAGCCCATAAACACAATCGCTTCAACACAACACTTTATGACCCTTCTCCATAACTATTTTCGTTTTTAAAGCTTGCTAGACCTTAAAATAAACTCAACACAAGATATGGGATGAATAAAATACCTTATACTTGAAGAAACTCAGCCACATAAATTTTCTCCAACGCCACACTTGAGTAGAAAGAAGAACAATCACCTTTCACGGACTAGTTTGGCGAAATCTTGTTAAATTCTTGATTTATCAAACTATAATATTTGGGAGAAGTTTGAGAGAATTCTAGAAATTTTAGAATGCTAATATTGCTGAAAAAATAGGATTTATGGGTATTTATAGCACCCCTAAGTCGGGTTTCACCGACCCTCCCCATGTGGGGCCGCGGTTTCTCTTTATTATTTTGGCGGCTTAAGTCTCTCGCTTAAAATGGCCATAACTTTTGATTCCGACATCGTGTCGGGTCCACAACCTACCGTTGGAAATCTAATTCAATTATCTACAACTTTTTATTTCTGGGGGTTTTCCCAAATTCCAAACGTATAATGCCGTGTTTGCCCCTTAAAGTCGTCATCCGGAAACGTTTTCTTAAATCGTCCTTTTGGAGGGCTTACACTCATTTTTGGCTTAGCGGGTCCTTCTTAAGACTTGCTCAACTTCACATGTACTACCCATATATCTCTTTATATGTCTTTTATAACGTCCCGATGGGCGGGCCCCACCTTGGCTTATGGTTACAAGGGCTATCCTCGAGTGATCACGTTAACCGGTTTACATCCTACGCTCTCTAAATTCCATATATATACATTCTCATACTCAGATAATATAATATTTACGATCCTTGTGTGAAATTCCGTTTTGCCCCCGGCCTTCGCATTATTTCCGTGAACCATTTTGCGAATTCTCTTTTACCCTTAACTTTTTCCCGATATTTCCATACTACTCATATTCCTAACCAACTTGTACATTAAAATAATTTTGGGAGATGGTCATTCCCTTATCTTTGCCACGACTACCTTGAAATATCCGAACGTATAAAATACGGGATATAACAGAGGCAAAAAGAAATCTAACTATACATAACTGTCTATGAGCCTCTAAGAAGAACATGTAGCATCATATTGACGGGACAGGACCCTGCCATGCCTATATATGTATATACAAAAAAGAATAATACCAACAGCTGTAACTCCGAATCAAAGACATGGATCAAGTCTATCTCCCCGTCCACCCGCGGGCATTACCACAAACAAAAGGACGTTACGAACAATGTACTGAGTATGTAAGGTATAATCAATAGCATAATAAAAGCATGAAAGATAACATAAGATACCAGAGTCATGGAAGGGTAGAGCCATTTATACCTCTAGCGACGTTCATCATATTTACTTACCATTTTTCTAATGGGAACCTTCCATTACATATGCTTACATATATAGTAGTACCATACCCAAATATAGAGGTTCGGTGTTTCACATACCCGACCATGACAAGGCTCGGTGTTATACATACCTGGCCCTACCCAAGCTTAGTGTTATCCGTACCCAACTCCAGTGGTGCACGCAATAGATATCATCACTATATAAGCTCGGTGTTACTTAATAGCCATACATATATATATATATATATATATATATATATATATATATATATATATATATATATATATATATATATAGGAATACATAAGTATCGTCAACATCATCATCATTATCATTTTCGTTATATCTTTCCTTAGCGGATCAACTATCATAGGATGGAGCCAATGGTATTATGAGAATATCAAGAACTGTAAGCTTTAATGATTCTAGGAATGAAGTCATCATGGAAGATTATGGAATTCACGTGAAGGTATACGATAAATGGGAACATGCTTTAAGAAGAAGAGTTAACCTTACATACCTTTACGTCTTCTTAACTACTTAACGTTCACCACTAATGCTTGAGAAATCTACATTTAAAAGGATTCATACCATGGTTAAGCCTTAAAGACACTCTTAAGTTCAATCTAGAATAATTCATCAGCTAATGAAAATTGGGTAGCATTTCCCTTATTTCATCGTCTTCCACCATATTGCATAACAACTTCCAAACAACTATAATAACATCCACAATATCATAATCAAGTAGTCATATTCAATAAAGTCTCAAAATTCATTCTCATATTCAACTTATATCAACAACTTCACACCAACCCTTTGCACAATTGTATACAAGACTTCCTTGTCATCATTAATACCCTTCATAACAATATTATATCCATAGCATACTAAGAATCATGACTCAAGTTAGTTTACTACTCAAAATATCATTAAATCTATATTTGAGCTCCATCTTCTATTTTCTTCCCCCATCCAAGTTATTCAACAACCAAGCATGCTTAACAACATGAAATAGACATGGAAACTAACCTTTTATCTCATAGGAATGAGCTTTGGATCAAGTTATCAACTTGAATGAAACCCTAGCTTCAACACCCAAGAAATTCTTGAATCCTACAAACCTTAGTGAGTCTCTCAACACTTGAATACCTTGATTCTTGCTATTTGATCTTTGGTTTCTCTTGGGTTTGAGTGGAATATGCTTGGAAGAAAGCTCTAGAGCTTTTAGGAGTTGGGAAGATGTGGGAAATGAGAAAATATAACAAGGGTCGTCTATTTATACAAAAAGAAAAAGCTGGCCCGACCAATTATACGGCCATTTATTGCCCCGACCCGACTAGGGGCCATGACGGATGCCCGGAGCTAACTACCGAGCACCACTCATTCTTCTACCTATCATACTTATTCTTCATTCATTTATTATTCCCATACTTCTAGTCATAGGGAAACCCATTACCACTTCTAAGAACATAATTACTTTTACATACATAAGCCGCCCTATCAAAAACAATATATCATACAATGAGCAAATCATAGGACCATATTACCCACACATATGTATCTACAAGCCTCTACTAGAGTACTAGACATAAGGACAGGATAGGACCCCGCCGTGGCTAAATATGTACACAAAACAATAAATCAAATGGCACCTCCGGAATAATGAAGTGCTCTCGTGACTTTGCTGATCAGCTCCTATGAGTCTGAGTCGCCTCCCTGTCTACCTGTAGGCATAAACACAGCGTCCAAAGAGAAAGGACGTCAGTACGAATATTGTACTGAGTATGCAATGCATGAATAATACTGGCATAAAAGAAATCATGAAGCATAAAATGAAAATATAACCTGATTAACTTTTTAAAAGTAAGCATGTGCTATACATCTCACATATATAAACATGTTGCATGTATCATCGTCGTTAACCCGCGTCCGGGTAACCATCGTACGCCACCCACTAGTGGTGGTCATGTCCGGCCTTCTAGGCATGGTGGAATCGTAAGCAGCCCGCATTAGCGGTGGCATGTCCGGCCATCTAGGCATGGTGGAATCGTAAGCAGCCCGCATTAGCGGTGACATGTTCGGCCATCTAGGCACGGTGGAATCGTATCTTCATACACTCATCATAACTTATCATCATCATACATTTGTCATAAAACATGCATTTGGACTCAGGATAAACTATAACTATATTGGGGTGACGTAAGGTCGAGAACCCCCGATTCCATTATGGAGTAATCATGATCATCATACCTCACCTTGAAGGAACTAACATTGTAAGGTGGGTCTAGCAGTAATGAATAACATCAAGGGGTCGTATAAGGGTCATTAACTTAGTAACAACATCATATCATACACTTTAGAATCTGTAGATTTAGGCTCATCATCATCGTTGTCATACTCATATCATAGCATAGGCTTTAGAATCTCTGGACTTAAACTCGTCATCATCATTATCATTTTCGTAACATGTCTCTTAGCTTCATCTCGCGAGAAGCTCTTTATAAACTTTGACTCGTATTTTCCGAAATGTAAGAAAGTCATGGAGAGATAAAGGGAATTCATATCATGAGAATCATGCCTTAGAAAGAAGGGACTAGCCTTACATACCTTTTCATTTAGCTACCTTATCACTTGGACATTCCCCTCCAAACATTCACGTTTCTACCTTCAAGAGAGTTCGTACTAACATTAGATAATCGATAACATAAGCATGCTTGAACTAAAGCTAGGGAAAATTGGGCAGCATCTCCTTTGTTAATACAACTTCCTCCATATCATATAACAACTCCCAAATGTCAATAACAATATTCATAATGTCATACTCAACAATCTTCATCAACCATACATTATTCAATTTTCCTACTTCCATTTCAAAGGCATCCATAACCATGGTCATAATACTACATTACATTTATCCTCATATAACGTTTCTCCCACGTTCTTAATGTCATTTACAACATAACTATAGTCATAATATATCAAGAATGATGATTCATATCAAGCTACTTCTCACAAATGCCACTACTCTCATTTTTATGACCCATCTTCTACCTCCTTTCATAATCCAAGTCTTTCAACCTCTCAATACACTAAATAACATGAATTGATCATAAAACTTACCTTTGATAGTGTTGGAATGAGCTTTGGGTGGAAACACCTCACTTGAGCAAAACCCTAGTTCCACTTCCAAGGAGATTTCTTGTCTTGGATGAACCCTAGTGAGTTTCTTGCACTTGATTGCCTTAGTTTGATGAAGTTGATCCTTAATTTCTCTTGGATTCTTGTAGGAGAAGTGTGGAGAGATTTCTAGAGGGTTCTTGAAGTGTGGAGAGAAAGAATGAAATGAAATAATGAACTTGGGTCCTCCTTATATCAACTTAAAATCTGCCCCGACACGAACATACGGACATACATACGGTTCGTACAATTTATACGGTCCGTATGTGTGACCGTACAATGGTTCCAGTGAAGGCTCCAATTTTGGGCAGTTTATACGGTCCAACATACGGCCAGTATCTTTTATATGGTCCGTATAGTGGACCGTACAATCCACAATTTTTCGAGACTTGTTCCCATCGACTCGTTCGATCTCCAATCCTCATGAAACCTTCTTAACACTTGTTTAACACTTCATTAACAATCTAAGGGACATTATAACTCTTCTCTAAGGCACCATTAAGCCATCATTAACGTGGTGCTTTACAAAACTCTTCCAAAACACAACGTATACTTCGCCTTCCTCAACGAACTTCTTCTCTTGCGTCAAACGTCTTTGAAATCTTAATTAGGACCATTAAATACTACTTCTTATTTATAGGAACATCGTGTACTTCTTACCCTGAGTTAGTCTAGCTATCATACGACGACATGAAAATTTCTGAGGTATAACATTTGTATAGTCCGTATAATTTTATACGGTCCGTATAAATGGTCGTATAATCCGACTGTAGGATTATCCCTTCTCTGGAATGGTTATACAGACCATTATACGGGCCGTATAAGTTATACGGTCCGTATAACCCAAAATTTTCCGAAACATCCTCTCGTCGATTCGTTCAACCTCCAATCCTTATGGAACCTCATTAACACTTATATAACACTGCATTAACCATCTAAGAAGCCCTATAGCTCCTTCTCAAGACATTACAAAATAATTATTAGCTCAATTGCTATGAAACATTTTCAAACATGACTTACATTTAACTTCTTTCGACGAACTTAGTTCCACCGATTCATACGACTTCAAAATCTTATGGTACGTACTTAAAGCTATCAAGTACTCTCTTTAATCTCATAAGGACTTCATGTTCATCTCAAACTCGCATTAGTCCACTCACAATGCAACAATCCGAAATCTCCGAGATGTAACACTATCACAGGATCTAACTCGTCCAAAACCTTAGCCAAA
>NC_081346.1:32792450-32802657 GCF_029784015.1 Lycium ferocissimum
AACAAAAAAATTGCCAATTTTTTTACTTTAGCTTAAGTTTAAGTATGTTTCCGATTATCTAATCTTAGTACGAACTCTCTTGAAGGTAGAATCGTGAACATTGGACGAAAGCGCTTAATTGATAAAGTTAGTGAGACACAAAGGTATGTGAGACTAGTCCCTTCTTTTTCTAAGGCATGATTCCTATGACATGACTTCCTTTATCTTCCCATGACCTTCTTATATTCCGGAAACTATGAGTCTATGTTATAAAGAGCTTCTCATGAGATAAAGATAAGAGATATGTTACGAATATGATAAGGATGATGATGAGTCTAAGTCTAGAGATTCTAAAGCTCATGATATGATATTCTTATGAAGCTAATGACTCCTTGATGATATTCATTGTTGCTAGACTCACCTTAAAATGCTAGTTCCTTCAAGGTGAGGCATGATGATCATGATTACTCCATAATGGAATCGGGGGTTCTCGATCTTACGTCACCCCGATAGAGTTATAGTTTGTATTTGAGTTCTAATGTATGCTTTATGATAAGTACATGAGGATGAGATTACACCATGCCTAGATGGCCGGGCATGACACCGCGAAGGCGGGCGGCTTATGATTACACCATGCCTAGATGGCCGGGCATGACACCGCGAAGGTAGGCGGCTTAATATAACACCGTGCCTAGATGGCTGGACATGACACCACTAGTGGGAGGCGTGCGATAGTTACCCGAATGCGGGTTAACAGTGATGGTATATTTGATATGCATAGCATGTGTTTTCTTTTAATGGTTAAGCAGGTTATATCTTCGCCTCATGTTTCATTATTTTTTTATTGTGCTAGTATTATTCATGCCTTACCTACTCAGTACAATGTTTGTACTGATGCCCTTTTCTTTTGGACGATGTGTTCATGCCCACATGTAGATAGGGAGACGGTACAGACCCGTAAGAGCTTGTCAGCAGATTCACAGGAGCACTCCACTACTTCGGTGGTGCTACTGATGGTCATATTCTTTTGTGTGTGTGTGTGTGTATATATATATATATATATATATATATATATGATGGGGTCCTGTCCCATTTTTATGTCTCCGTACTCTAGTAAAGGCTCGTAGATAAGGACGAGTGGGTAGTTGATGTCTTGTGGATATAATAGTGTATATTCTTGTATATCATTTTTGCAGCCGTGAGGGCTTAGGTATATTTATGTATTGCCTTGGAGATTATATGTGTCCAGGATGAGCATGATGATTAGCATAATGAGCGGTGCTCGGTGATACGCTCCCGGGTACTGTGCCGTACGGCCCCTAGTCGTCGTGATCGATCGATCAGACTCACCGCCTGAGAATGTTCGGCCGAGCAAGATTCGAGATGCAGTTTTTGAGGGCGAGGCTAAGGAGGCCGTGATTGATTCGAGGGCATTCGAGATTAAGGGATGCGTGTGCGTTCCACATATTGGTAATTTATTCAGTTGATCTTGTCTAAGGCTCATAGCTCTCGCTATTCCATTCATCCGGGGGAAGCTAAGATATACCGTGATCTGAGACAGCATTATTGGTGGCTTCAAATGAAGAGTTATATAGTTGATTTCATGATTAAGTGTGGAAATTGTCAGCAGGTAAAGTATGAGCACCAGCGACCCGGTGGTGTGCTTCAGAGGATGCCCATTCCTGAGTGAAATTGGAGAGGATTACCATGGATTTTTGTGTGGGTCTTCCGAAGACCCTGAGCAAGTTTGACTCTATTTGGGTGATAGTTGATCGGTTGACTAAGTCTACTCACTTTGTTCCCGTTCAGGTTTTCTATACCGTGGAGCAGTTAGCCAAGTTGTATATTCGGGATATTATGAGATTACACGGGGTTCTTATTTCTGTTGTATCTGATCGGGGTACTATCTTTACTTTTCAATTCTGGAGGGTGTTTCATGAGGAGTTGGGTACCCGATTGGACCTTAGTACAACCTTTCATCCCTAGACCGATGGCCAGTCCGAGCAGACCATCCAGGTGCTCCAGGACATGTTGAGAGCGTGTGTTATTGATTTTGGTGGTTATTGGGATCAACACTTACCATTGGTAGAGTTTGCATACAATAACAGTTATCATTCAAGTATTGGCATGGCGCCTTTTGAGGTTTTATATGGTAGGAGATGTAGATCTCCGGTTGGTTGGTTTGATGGGTTCGAGGCTCGACCCTGGAGTACGGATCTATTGAGAGAGTCCCTTGATAGATTGAGAGTTATTCAGGCCAAGGTTTTGGCAGCTCAAAGTCAGCGAAAGATGTATGTGGACCGAAAGGTCCGGGATTTGGAGTTCACTGCTGGTGACCAGGTTCTATTGAAGGTTTAAGCCATGAAGGGCGTTATGAGTTTTGGTAAGAGGGGTAAGTTGAGCCCCAGGTATGTTGGTCCATTTGAGATTATTGCCCGCGTGGGTGATGTAGCTTATGAGTTGGCATTGCCGCCAGGTTTTGTGGGAGTTCATCCGATTTTTCATGTTTTGGCGCTGAAGAAGTACCATGACAACGGTACCTTTATTGTTCATTGGGATTATATATTTCTTGATGGGAATTTGACTTATGAGGAGGAGCCTGTCGCGATCTTGGATTAGTAGGTTCGAAAGTTGAGATCGAAAGAGATTGCTTCTGTGAAGGTGCAATGGAAGCACCGTTCTGTTGAAGAGGCTACTTGGGAGACCGATTCTGACATGCGTAGCCGATATCAACAGTTTTCACTGATTCAAGTATTTTCCCGCTCCTTTTCTCTTAGTCACTCGAGGACGAGCGATGGTTCAATTGGTATCTGATGTAACGACCCGTTTGGTCGTTATAGTCTTTCTAAAATTTTTGCCCTTTCCGAGCATTGATTAGCTCACTTTTGACCCGAGGGGACTATTGGCAGGCTCCCCGAGGTGTCTAGGCTTGGTTCGGGTGACTTTTTGACAAAAAATGGGCTTAAAGTGAAAAAGAGTTGACCCAGAGTTGACTTTTGGGTAAACGGATACTTTTCAGAATTCTGTCAATTCTGAGAGGTCCAGATGGTCGTTTACAACTTATGTGTGTATCTAGTTTGGTTCCCAATGCACTCAGATGCATTTTGGAACTTGGGTTGGGAAATTAGAAATGAGGTATCGGGGGTTAACTCGGTCAACGAGACATCCGTTGGAAATTTTAAGGCCACGGGTGCGTTCGTAGCGTATTTTTGTGTAGATCTGTGTATGTGGTTTATGAGCAGATGGCCTCGGGAGTGGTTCGGGATTTCGTTTGAGACATAGAAAAATTGATTGGCTTCGGTACCCAGGCGTTTGCATTAGCGCACCTCGCCAAGTAACCCCATGCACCACCGTTACGGGTGACCGCCGGGGCGCAAGGTGTCTTAGCCTGGGACGGGCCGTGGACGGTGCGGTTGGGCGCTGTTTCGGCACTGTCGTTGCGACCCCATTACCGTTAACGGGCCTGTTAATTCATTAAGTGTGTCTTAAATAAGCCCTTAGTCTATCATTATTTTCCATTTCGATATTAGACCTTTTGGGGACAGTTCTTGGAGATATTTGGAGAAAACTCTTGGAGGTAAATCTTGCTAATCCTTTTACTATTTCCTTCATCCTAATCATCATAGATTCCCCTTCTCCTTAGTAATTCCTTAGTTATGGAAGATTAAAAGTGAGTTTTGATGAATGTTCTATTTAAGCTTATTAATGATGAAATTGATAGGGTTTATGTTAGATTTTGATGAATCTAAGGTTATTGATCATTTATTCCATTATTAGAGTTGAATTGTTGAATCAAAGAGTTAGGGTTTATACCCAAACTGGGGTTTTTTACTTCAAATCTGAAATTTGGGGATTCCATGAGTCAAATTAGCAATTAGTTGTTGGGTTATGATCACCAAGTGCTTAATTTGATATTTCACTTTCGAATTTCCCGTTTTGACTTCGTGGGCCCTATTTCCCCAAATTCTAGGGTTGGATTTGACCTAAATTGAATGATAGCAATATTAGTATCGTTCTTCATGATTGCTAATCTAGATTTTGAATATGCCTAGACTTCTTCGATCTTGAGGCTCAGCGGAAGGGGAAGGCGATAGAGTGATTTGTTGGTGTTTGCAGTTCAGCCATCCAAGTAGGTTGTGGCTTACCCTTGGTGAGATTTCGTATAGCGAAGCATACATTTAGATTATATCGAGGTGAAAAAGATAAGTGCCCGCACGACTTTTGCCAAATGGGTCGTGACATTTGGTCCGCACACCTATCCCTGGGCCCACACTTCATCATGATGTCCGAGAAGAAGATCGCCTAAAAGAATGTTTGGAAAGTACAAATGAGCGTTTGGCTAAGGTTTTGGACGAGTTAGATCCTGTGATAGTGTTACATCTCGGAGATTTCGGATTGTTGCATTGTGAGTGGACTAATGCGAGTTTGAGATGAACATGAAGTCCTTGAGATTAAAGAGAGTACTTGATAGCTTTAAGTACGTACCATAAGATTTTGAAGTCGTATGAATCGGTGGAACTAAGTTCGTCGAAAAGTTAGTTAAATGTAAGTCATGTTTGAAAATGTTTCATAGCAATTGAGCTAATAATTATTTTGTAATGTCTTGAGAAGGAGCTATAGTGGCTTCTTAGATGGTTAATGCAAGGTTATATAAGTGTTAATGAGGTTCCATAAGATTGAGGTTGAACGAATCGACGAGAGGATGTTTCGGAAAATTTTGGGTTATACGGACCGTATAACTTATACGGCCCGTATAATGGTCTGTATAACCATTCCAGAGAAGGGATAATCCCTGGTCGGATTATACGACCATTTATACGGACCGTATAAAATTATACGACTATACAAATGTTATACCTCGTAAATTTTCATGTCGTCGTACGATAGTTGTGGGACGAACTCGTGTGTTGAAGACACGATGTTCCTATAAATAAGAAGCAGTATTTAATGGTCCTAATTAAGATTTCAAAGACGTTGACGCAAGAGAAAGCCCGTCGAGGAAGGCGAAGTATACGTTGTGTTTTGGAAGAGTTTTGTAAAGCACCACGTTACGATGGCTTAACGGTGCCTGTAGAAGAGTTATAATGTCCCTTAGATTGTTAATGAAGTGTTAAACAAGTGTTAAGAAGGTTTGGATGAGGATCGAGATCGAACGAGTCGACGGGAACAAGTCTCGAAAATTGTGGATTGTATACCCACTATACGGACCATATAAAAGATACTGGCCGTATGTTGGACCGTATAAACTGCCCAAAACTGGAGCCTTCACTGGAACCATTGTACGGTCACACATACGGACCGTATAAATTGTACGAACCGTATGTATGTCCGTATGTTCGTGTCTAGTGCATTTTTAAGTTGATATGCGAGGGACCCAAGTTCATTATGTCATTTCATTCTTCTCCACACTTCAAGAACCTCTAGAAATCTCTCCACACTTCTCCTACAAGAATCCAAGAGAAATTAAGGATCAACTTCATCAAACTAAGGCAATCAAGTGCAAGAAACTCACTAGTGGTTCATCCAAGACAAGAAATCTCCTTGGAAGCTGAACTAAAATTTTGCTCAAGTGAGGTGTTTCCACCCAAAGCTCATTCCAACACTATCAAAGGTAAGTTTTATGATCAATTCATGTTATTTAGTGTAATGAGAGGTCGTAAGACTCGATTATGAAAATGAGGTAGAAGACGGGTCATAAAAATGAGAGTAGTGGCATTTGTGAGAAGTAGCTTGATATGAATCATCATTCTTGATATATTATGACTATAGTTATGTTGTAAATGACATTAAGAACGTGGGAGAAACGTTATACAGGATAAAATGTAATGTAGTATTATGACCATGGTTACGGATGCCTTTGAAATGAAGTAGGAAAATTGAATAATGTATGGTTGATGAAGATTGTTGAGTATGACATTATGAATATTGTTATTGACGTTTGGGAGTTGTTATATGATATGGAGGAAGTTGTATTAACAAAGGAGATGCTGCCCAATTTTCCTAGCTTTAGTTCAAGCATTTTTATGTTATCGATTATCTAATGTTAGTACGAACTCTTCAAGGTAGAAACGTGAATGTTCGAGGGGAACGTCCAAGTGATAAGGTAGCTAAATGAAAAAGGTATGTAAGGCTAGTCCCTTCTTTTCTAAGGCATGATTCTCATGATATGAATTTCTTTATCTCTCCATGACTTTCTTACATTTCGGAAAATACGAGTCAAAGTTTATAAAGAGCTTTGCACGAAGCAAGAGACATGTTACAAAAAAAATGATAATGATGATGACGAGTTTAAGTCCAGATTCTAAAGCCTATGCTATGATACGAGTATGACAACGATGATGATTTAGCCTAAATCTACGTATTCTAAAGTGTATGATATGATGTTGTTACTAAGTTAATGACCCTTATACGACCCCTTGATGTTATTCATTACCGCTAATTCCACCTTACAATGTTAGTTCCTTCAAGGCGAGGTATGATGATCATGATTACTCCATAATGGAATCGGGGTTCTCGACCTTACGTCACCCCAATATAGTTATAGTTTATCCCGAGTCCAAATGCATGTTTTATGACAAATGTATGACGATGATAAGTTATGATTTAGTGTATGAAGATACGATTCCATCGCGCCTGGGTCGAACATGTCACCGCTTAATGGCGGTCGCTACTTATCTCCACCATGCCTGGATGGCCGGACATGCCACCGCTAGCGTGCTGCTTTACGATTCCACCATGCCTAGAACGTCGACATGACCACCACTAGCGGGTGGCGTACGATGGTTACCCGGACGCGGGTTAACGACGATGATACATGCAACATGTTTATATATGTGAGATGTATAAGACATGCTTACTTTTAAAAAGTTAATCGGTTATATTTTCATTTTATGCTTCATGATTTCTTTTACGCCAAAAATTATTCATGCATTGCATACTCGCACAATATTCGTACCGATGTCCTTTCTCTTTTGACGCCGTGTTTATTCCTACGTGTAGACAGTGGAGGCGACTCGCACTATAGATGATCAAGAAAGTCACGAGAGCACTTCATTATTCTTGGAGGTGCCATTTTCGATTTATTGTTTTGTGTACATATTTAGCCACGGCGGGTCCTATCCTCGTCCTTATGTCTAGTACTTAGCAGAGGCTTTGTGATACATATGTGTGGGTAATATGGTCCTATGATTTGCTCATTGATGATATATTGTTTTTGATAGCCGATGTGGCTGCGTATGTAAAAGTAATTATGTTCTTAGAAGTGGTAATGGGTTTCCCTATGACTAGAAGTATGGGAATAATAAATGAATGAAGAAATAAGTATGATAGAGAAGAATGAGCGGTGCTCTGGGAGTTAGCTCCGGCATCCGTCATGGCCCCTAGTCGGCCCAGGCAATAAACGGTCGTATAATCGTCGGGCCAGCTTTTTCTTTTTTGTATAAATAGACGACCTTGTTATATTTTCTCATTTCCCACATCTTCCCCAACTCCTAAAAGTTTCCTAGAGCTTTCTTCCAAGCATATTCCACTCAAACCAAGAGAAACCAAAGATCAAATAGCAAAGTTAATCAAGGTATTCATGTTGTTGAGACTCACTAAGGTTTGTAGGATTCAAGAATTTCTTGGTGTTGAAGCTAGGTTTCATTCAAATTGATAACTTGATCCAAGGCTCATTCCTATGAGATAAAAGGTTAGTTTCCATGTCTATTTCATGTTGTTAAGCATGCTTGGTTGTCGAATAACTCGGACGTTAAAAATAGGAAGACAAGCTCAAATATAGATTTAATGATATTTGAGTAGTAAACTAACTTGAGTCATGATTCTAGTATGCTATGGATAATATTGTTATGAAGGGTATTAATGATGACAAGAAGTGTTGTATACAATCGTGCAAAGGGTCAGGTGTGAAGTCAGTTGATATAAGTTGAATACGAGAATGAATTCGAGACTTTATTGAATATGACTACTTGATTATGATATTGTGGATGTTATTATAGTTGTTTGGAAGTTGTTATGCAATATGGTGGAAGACGATGAAATAAGGGAAATGCTACCCAATTTTCATTAGCTGATGAATTATTCTAGATTGAACTTTCTAAGAGTGTCTTTAAGGCTTAACCATGGCATTTAATCCTTTTAAATGTAGATTTCTCACATTAGCGGTGAACGTTAAGTAGTTAAGAAGACGTAAAGGTATGTAAGGTTAACTCTTCTTCTTAAAGCATGTTCCCATTTATCGTATACCTTCGTGAATTCCATAATCTTCCATGATGACTTCATTCCTTTTAATCATTAAAAGCTTACGCTCTTGATATTCTCATAATACCATTGGCTCCATCCCATGATAACAGATCCAAGGAAAGATAACGAAAAATGATAATGATGATGCATGTTGGACGATACTTATGTATTCCTATATATATATATATATATATATATATATATATATATATATATATGTATGGTTATTACAACACCGAGCTTATATAGTCTAGTATGATATCTATCACAGGCGCACCACCGCAATAAGTACGATAACACCAAGCTTGCATGTATGTATAACACCGAGCTCCTACCGCGGGTTTCGGTACGTGAAACACCGAACCCCGTTATTCGTGTACGGTACTACTATATATGTAAAGATATACTGAAGCCCTATTAGAAAAATGGTAAGTAAATATGATGAACGTCGCGTAGGTATAAATGGCTCTACCCTTCCATGACTCGGTATCTTATGTTATCTTTCAGTTTTATTGCTATTGTTTAAACCCCTTACATACCCCGACATTGCCCCGTCCCGACATACTTTTGTTTTGGGGGCTCGCGTCCCCCCGGGCAGGGGGGACGGGGAAAAGACCGATCCTTGTCCTTCCGAGATCGGGGGGAGCCCCTTTTTGGATTTGGGAGGTTACCGTTTATTATTTTTTTTGAAATATACATATATGGGAAAATGGGTGGTCCCCGTCCCGTAAATTACGTTTCCCAAATGTTCTTCTTGAGGCTCAAAACGTTATATAGTTAGATTTCTTTTTTGCCTCGTCTTTTGGGTGTATGACGGGGCATAGTTGATGATGTTGATATGTTTCCTTAGCTCGATGGAAATTGTATTATTGGTATATAGGAGCGAGTTAGGGGCCTGGGCCAAAAAGGGATGTCAAATTAAAATTTTCAGGGGCCACTGGGTTTGGCCCCCGGGCTGGCCCCGGCCCTTCTGGTGGGGCGTGACAGAAGTCGAAGGAGCCGACGACACGTTTTACATTCGACCCCCTTCTGGGGGGAAAAAGGGCCCAAAAAGAAACCTGACATCAACCGTCGGTAGACTTCTCTTATTTTACCGTTTATTATTATAGCCCCAGCGCCTTCTTATTTGGAACCCCCCCAGGGGAAAAAGAACGTGGGGCCGAATCCACCCATGGATGAGGAGTCGATCCCCAAGAAGAGCCGGGGCCCCGAGAAAACCTCCAACCACGTTAAGGGGGAAGAAACCAGAGGGGCCGAGCCCCGGGGATAAGGAATAAATAAGACCGAACCCCCGGGACATAAAAGCCGAGGGAGACTCCGGGGGCCCTTTTTGGGAAAGTTCTCTGAGTTCCGATGGAAAGGGGGTGGAGGGGCAAGAGTCCGACTACTACGCACCCACGACGAAGGATCCGATTTCTAGCAACCCTCACTTGAGCCAATAAGCCCACATCCACCACGGCATTGGAAAACATGGAAGAATGGACCCCGTACCCATTTTGGGGGGCCCCCCAAAGCCCGACTTACCTTTTTCGAGTGGCTCCGACCCGGCCCCCTGCAAAGAGTGTCCGAAAAGATGCAAGCCATTGGAATACCTTGCACCACCCCGAGGAGACTACCAACCCCCCGAAATTGGGTTTTCGCCCTTTTAAAAGGGGGCCCCCTTTTCCCCGCAATCAAGTGGGGCCCTAATCTAAATGAGTGTTTAGGATTTGGAGAAGAACCCCCCCGGGAAGGGCGATAGAAACAGGGGGGGGTTTCGGGGGGCCCCATACCTTATTGGGGCCCTGACCCTATCGTCCCAGGGGGCGAGGGGCACCGCTGAAACTTAGATCCGGCGGCACCCCACTTCGCCTTTTAGGGGTCCCCGCATCTTCTCAACCTTGGCTATCTTGGGAAAAAAACGTACTGGGGGAACCCCGGGCCACCGGCCCCCGCGGGGGCCCCGAGAAACAATGTTTGCTTGTTCCATACAGAGCTTCGGGGCACG
>NC_081346.1:32802757-32895737 GCF_029784015.1 Lycium ferocissimum
CAAACTTATTTAACAACTCATTAACCATCTAAGGGGTGTTATAACTTTTCCTCAAGGCATTACTAAATTAACATTAGCTCGATACTTTGCAAACCCTTTTTCAAAATAGCTTATACTTTACATTCCTCAATGAACTTTCTTTTATTGCCTCAAATGTCTTTGGAATCTTAATTAGAACCGTTGAGTACTACTTCTTACTTGTAAAAACATCATATACTTCTTACCCCGCATTACTCTATGTACTGCGCAACAACATGAAATTTTTCGAGGTGTAACAAATCCAATAAAGACGACCTCGCCTCTATACAAGCCAAAATCCTGCCTGGGGCTGAAATATCAAGGCGAACGAAATTTTTGGTCAGAGTCTGAACCTCCATGGCTAACAGACGCTCGAAAATAATCAATCGAGCTAAACTCCCCATACTCACTGCCTTGCGACTCAAGGCATCAGCCACCACATTTCCCAGGATGATACAAAATAGAGATGTCATAGTCTTTTAGGAGCTCCATCTATCGGAACTGCCTGGAATTAAGATCTCTCTGGATAAACACAAGCTGAAGACTATGGTGATCGGTGAAAACCTCACAATGGACACCGTACAAATAATGCCTCCAAATCTTCAAAGCGAAGATCACGGCCAACAACTCCAAATCATGGGTAGGGTAATTCTTCTCATGAATCTTCAACTAACGGGAAGCATAAGCTATCACTCTACCCTCCAGCATCAACACGTCACCCAAACCCATACGAGAGGCATCATAATAAATCGTGAAATCCTTACCCTCCATGGGTAATGCCAAGATCGGGGTTGTAATCAAAAGAAATTTGAGCTTTTGAAAGCTCTCCTCACAATCATCTGACCACTGGCAGGGAACCTCCTTCTGAGTCAATCTGGTCAAAGATGAAGTAATAGCAACAAAACCCTTCACGAAGCGACGATAATAGCTGGCCAAACCCACAAAACTACGAATCTCGATAACAATAATGGGCCTCACCTAACCCCTCACAGCCTCAATCTTCTGTGGGTCAACTATAATCCCATCCTTAGACACAACATGGCCCAAGAATACTACAGACTCCAACCAGAACTCACACTTAGAAAATTTAGCAAACAAGCTATGCTTCTTCAACAACCCAAGAACAGAATAAAGATGGCTCTCATGCTCCTTTCTACTCTTGGAATAAACCAAGATATCATCAATGAATACAATCACGAAGGAATCAAGAAATGGCCTAAAGATGCCATTCATCAAAGTCATAAATTCAGCCGGGACATTGGTAAGCCCAAAAGACATCACCAGAAACTCATAGTGTCCATATCTCATCCGAAAGGTTGTCTTCGGAATATCCTCCGCCCTGATCCTCAACTGGTGGTAGCCTAAACGCAAATCAATCTTCGAAAACACAGAAACACCCTGAAGCTGGTCAAATAGATCATCAATACAAGGCATAGGGCAATTGTTCCGAATAGTGACCTTGTTCAGCTGGCGATAATCAATACACATTCTCATGGTCCCATCTTTCTTCTTCACAAATAACACAGGAGCACCCCAAGGGGAGACACTCGGTCTGATGAACCCCTTGCTAAATAAATCCTGTAACTGCTCCTTAAGCTCTCTCAACTCAGCACGTGCCATTCGGTATGGCGAAATAGAAACAGGGTGAGTGCCCGGATCCAAATCAATACAGAAATCAATATGGCGATCGGGTGGCATACCCGGCAGATCAGACGGGAATACCTCCGTGAACTCGCTCATAATAGGGATAGACTCAAGGGGTGGAGATGCAGCAGTCGTATCATGAACATGAGCCAAATAGGCTAAACACCCCTTGTTTACTAACTTCTTCGCCTGAAGGAAAGAAATGATCTTCTTCGGAGCGGGACTAGGTGTACCCCTCTATTCAAGCCTAGGAATGCCCGGCATGGCTAAGGTAACTATCTTGGTGTGACAGTCCAATATCGCGTGATAAGGAGAAAGCCAGGACATCGCCAATATAATGTTACACCCCGTATCTTCGAAGAGCACTTATCAAATTTGAAACATAAGTACGTTGAGTTAGGGTTAAGTAAAACCACTTTGGAATACAAGGAGCAAGCATTATTAAATATATTTAATGAGTGAAGGATGTATATAAAGTATACCGGAAGGTTTTATAAGGAAATGAGTGGAAGAAATGGTGTAGTACGACTTTGGAGAAAGGATGGGTAATGTTTTGTGTGAAAATTTTGGTCCAAATTGTGGGACGAATATCTCTTAGCATATGAAGTGTTTTGAAGTGAAACAAAAGCCTAAAATGAAGTTCGTCGAGTCTAGTTTCCAACACAATAAACTGCTCATCGATAGGACATCGGAGTAGAGAATTATGGACGTTACAAGTTCAGCTGACAGAGCAGAAACGCGTGCTACAATACTGCTACAGTACTACTACAGTAAATTGCTACAGTGACCCGACCTGAATTTGACCCTATATAAAGGGTAAAAACCCCCTTTTTCCATCAGATTTTGCTAGAAAAATCCATAAATTGAGAGAGAGAGAGAGAGAGAGAGAGAGAGAGAGAGAGAGAGAGAGAGAGAGAGAGAGAGAGAGAGAGAGAGAGAGAGAGAGAGAGAGAGAGAGAGAGAGAGAGAGAGAGAGAGAGAGAGAGAGAGAGAGAGAGAGAGAGAGAGAGAGAGAGAGAGAGAGAGAGAGAGAGAGAGAGAGAGAGAGAGAGAGAGAGAGAGAGAGAGAGAGAGAGAGAGAGAGAGAGAGAGAGAGAGAGAGAGAGAGAGAGAGAGAGAGAGAGAGAGAGAGAGAGAGAGAGAGAGAGAGAGAGAGAGAGAGAGAGAGAGAGAGAGAGAGAGAGAGAGAGAGAGAGAGAGAGAGAGAGAGAGAGAGAGAGAGAGAGAGAGAGAGAGAGAGAGAGAGAGAGAGAGAGAGAGAGAAGAGAGAGAGAGAGAGAGAGAGAGAAGAAGTAAGCAATTTTCAAGTGATGGAGTATTAATCGAAGCTCGGATAAACGCATAGATGTGCTTCTAGTATGATTTTGCGGTGGATTCAAGGTGGATATTGAAGATATCACTGTTCTAACAAAAATAAGGTATGAATCTTTCTCTTTTGGTATTATTTAAGGCTTATTTACGGAGATAAAGTCGTTAAATAATTGTGTAGTAAGTTGGTTAGTTATGGATGTTGGAAAACAGCGTGTGGGCTGTTTTATGGTACATATTAGTGTTGGAAATGATGTTATTGATGTTGGTATTTTTGTTGTTGTTGTTGGTTTTTGGATTGTGATTTCGGGCTAGGCATATAAACGGGGGAGGTGCTGCCCGACCCCCGCATTCTAAACGGAATTAAATTGAAGGCTTAAGATGAGCTATGACATTGAGCCTAATAATAGCATGAATGGTTTATATGTAGATTTACGAGCTTGTAAAGATAAACGTTGAACGACTAAGGCGACCGAAAGGTATGTTAAGGCTCGTCCCTTTATTCAAAAGCATGATTCCGATGTTATGACTTCATAAATGTTTCCATATCTTCCTTGTTTTCAAAAGTTAGATGTTTATGACTCCAAGGCATAATTCCTTTCCTGATAATCATAAATGTTTTCCAAAATGTTCGTATTTTCTAAATCAAAGATTTATGGCTCCGTGAGCTCTTATGATAACAATGATGAACCTGTTTTCACAATCATAACGATGATGTCAAAGATGGGAATATTTTCCTACGAGGATTATGATGATGATGATTTCGTGTTAAAGGTTTCAAGTTTACGATTTTAATGACGATATGAGAATGTTGAGCTATTTCTTGATTTCTCAATTTTATTCATGGATGATGACTATTTTTAAAGATTCCAAAGTATATGAATTGATGCCTTATGAGATTTATGATCCTATTCTATGTTTTCTCTTGATGTTATTCTTCATTGATAGTCCCACCTTATAATAATTGTTCCTTCAAGGTGAGACAAAGCGACCATGATTGTTCCATAATATAATCGGAGGTTACCGACCTTACGTCACTCCGATAGAGACATAACTTTCCTTGGGCTCTCATGCATGCAGCTTATTTATATATATATATATATAGTGAATATGGGAAAAAGGGCGAGGCGCTATAGACGCATGGCCACCTGATCAGCAGGTATAATATGATATGATATCATCCCGGACGCGGGACATATGTGGTTAAATGGATCGGAGCCGACGCCTCGGCAACATGATATGTTCTATTTTCTGTATATATGAACAAAAAAATGTTTTTCAAAGAAAGCTAAGCATGCATGGCATCCGCCCTAAGAGGCACTCACATATACAGGCTACTCTCTTATCTCACGATATGCTCTATATTTCCATTCTGTTATTATTCATACTTTACATCCCTTACTATGTTACTATTCATGCCTTACATACTCGGTACATTATTCGTGCGACGTCCCTTCTTGTGGAGCCTTTGCGTTCATGCCCGCAGATCGGCAGAAGCCCGACGATTCACGGTAGTAGGACCTCCCCTCGACGGCGGTCGACGCTCCATTGATCCAGAGCTACAGCCTTTTTGGTATGCTATTCTGTTATGTACATATATGGGTACGGCAGGGCCTTGTCCTGTCCTTTCTACAGTTTGTACTCTATAGAGATCTATAGACAGTGATATGTAGTCGTGATGTTATGTAGCCTCGTCAGCGTTTATTATGTTGTACAGTATATATGTGTCGGCCAAATCGGCTCGCGTCGTTACTCTCAGTGCTTATGTTTATATGTATGTGTTGACCGTGAGTTTCCGGTGCAGTGTCTCTTATGTTGATTGTTCGGGAAATAGTACGGCTCGATTCACAGTTGTGTATGGGCCCGGGATAGTCGGTGAGCGATGAAATGCAAGCATAGGAGTGCTTGGCCAGTAGTGGTCGGGCACTTGTTACGGCCCATCAGTTTGGGTCGTGACATATAATATCAAAATCTACCATATTGAGAATCATCAAATCTACCCAAGTGTCATACCCCATAAAAGTAACCAAACAAGACCGGTAAACTCGATCAACAATCACAGAATCTTCGACCAAAATAGACACATGAACAGGTATATCTATGCTATCACAAGATAAATCCCAACCTACAGCATGAAATGCAGATACATACGAATAGGCAGATCCAGGATCAAATAACACAGATGCTACTCTATGACGGACAGAAATGATACCTGAAATCACAACATCTGAGGCCTCTGCCTCGAACCTACCCGGAAATGAGTAACAATGGGCTCCACCACGCCCAGTCTGAGATCCCCCTCTAGCAATCTGGGAACCACCTTTAACCATCTAGGATCCACCTCTAACTGCCTAGGATCCACCTCTAGAACCATGAGAACCTCTGCGGCCTGACTGAGCACCGCCTCTCTGAGAAGTACCCCCTCGACCACCAGATGATGTCGGAGTCCTCTGTGGCTGATAATCCCGTCTGGGTCGGGAACACTTCCTAGCAATATGACCAACCTCTCCACATGAAAAGCAATCGAGGGTCGAAGGCCGATGGCGGGCTCGAAGACCCGGAAGAAACAGCCCTGTCCACTGGTCTGGAAAACAAACTCTCAGGAGCTCTCTGTCTGGGTGGCTCGCTGGAAGTAGCCTGCAAGACTGAATGCACAGGGCAGCTGGAGTATAGTTGATGCGGCCTAGAAACTGACCGGCGCCGCTCGAACTAGCACCACCATAACTCCCAGTCTGACGCGGTCTCTTGTCACCACCACCAAATGTACGGGCCTTAGCGCCCTCAACCATAGAAGCATGCTCGATGATGGACTGGAAGGAAGCCCCCATAGCCTCCATCTGAAGGCAAGGAATCTGTAGAGAGCCGACTAGCCCACCAACAAAACGCTTGATCCTGTCAGCCTCAGTAGGGATCAAAAGAGTGTACTAACTAGCCAGATATAGGAAGCGGGTCACATACGTCTCCAAAAACATACCCATATGCTCAAGATGTAGATACTCCTCCCTACGCGCCTCTTTCAAAGACCGGGACATATACTTCTCAAGGAAGGCCCGATAGAACTGAGTCCAAGTCAGGAGAGGGGAACCCTCAGGTCTGCATGCCACAAAATACCTCCACCAAGTCTTTGCGTCGCCGTGAAACCAATAGGACACATAGTCAACCTCATGGGTCTCCACGATTCCCATCCGGTGTAGCAACTCATGCATATCTAGAATAAACTCATAAGCATCCTCAGATGAAGTACCAGAAAGCCTTGGCGGCTCTAGATTCCATAATCTCCCAACAAAGTCCTAGTCGGTGTCGTTCATGGGCCTAAGATCATCACCAAGAGCGGGTATCGCATCAATGCAAGGAGCCATAGCTGCAGCGGGCTGTGCTACCCGAGTAGGTCCCTGCTCAGGGGTCTGCGCCCAAACTCTGGTCTGCGAACCCCCGCCAGGAGTAGTACCACTGGCGGTCGCCTGCTAGGCATCAAGATGAAGTAGAACCCTGGCCATAGTATCATGCATGGCCTGATCAGAAGTAACCTCAGGCTGTGTCCGTGCTGGAGCCACATCCTTAGTCTCTGGAGATGGAGATATCTCTCGCCGCTGTCCCACTGCAGGAGCCCTGCCCCTGGTTGGGGCAGCCCCGCGGTCTCTAGCTCTGTTGCTCCCTTTGACTGTCACTCGCCCTTGGTGCCAGCCTTAACGATGGGCTCTAGTACCTGACCTCGGGCCATAGTAGCTCGAGTCCTCACCATCTGTTAGAGAAGAGATAAGAGTCGGATACCAATTTGATCTTTCTAGATACTAATTAGAATATAGTAGCACGAAAGAATGAAAGAAAGTGAGATTTCCTAAATGTCCTATAGCCTCTCGCAGATAAGTACGGAGCTCATCGTACCGATCCACGAGACTCTACTAGACACGCTCTTGTATTATGCCTTTGGGTAACCTAGGGTTCTGATACCAACTTGTCACGACCCATTTTGGCAAAACTCATGCGGGCACTTATCTTTCTCACCTCGGTAAGCGAACCCTCAACCCAACAATAATTAAAGACATAAATAATTAATCGAGCAAACGAAAGGAATAAATACGTACATCTCACAATATATTATAATAGAAATATTGTGGAATAAGAAAAGTACCCCGAGGGTCTAGTTTGAGTAATACAAGAGCATCTAAAAGGAATAAATACATGTCTGGAATAATAATACATAAAACTGTCTATGTCTCTGAATAGGAATAAGACATAATGATAGAGAAACCTTCAAGGCAGCGAGCAACCGTGCTCACCCTAGAAACTCAAAGATAATGTTGAAGTGACTATCAGCTACGTGAAACAGAAGCAGATCCAACCTGATACTCTGCATTCATAAAGGAATGTAGCAAGTGCAGGTCAGTACAAAACAACAGTACTGGTAGGTATCATCGGCGGACTAAGCATAGCTAACACAATCCAGATAATAAAGCCAGATAGATAGATAAACCAACAAGTATAAATCAAACATAATCGAAGCCAAGTATGCGTCATCGCCTAAGTAGAGAATCTAATCCCAAATGTGCCAATTCTCAATATATCAAGTCCGAATCTGACATCAGAAGTACACACCGAAATATCTCAATGTAAACCATGATGCCATGCAATACAATAATGTATAGATGCAATGCAATGCCATGCAAAGGTTGTGTACACATGTACTCCGAACAGAAATATCGACGTCTCGGTAGCACAACCCAAGGTGACTCATGAAATTTAAGTGCCACCCTTCCCGGATCTTTGCCCAACAGACAGACGGGACCCCAGATCTTTGCCCACGGGGGGTTCGCACAGGAACCACCCTGGGGGACCCGCGGAGTCCATGTACCTCATGGTTCCGGAACAAACCTCGGTAATCGTGTCACTCAATCCACGATTCTGGTACTATCATCGGATATCGGATTCTCACGTCACTCTCATATTAACCGAGCCCAGCTCAGCTCATCACAATGTTTCATCAAGTACCAACAGTGTCTCAAAAGCATATCATGAAAAATAAGAGTGCGTGCAATGCACGTATCAACATCAATAATCATGCTCAATATCAAAAGTACCAACAATAGGTAATCAACACTATATCAGAGTCACAAGTACCAACAATAGATAATCAACACTATATCAGAGTCACAAGTCCCAACAATGGGTAATCAACACTATATCAGAGTCACAAGTACCAACAACGGGTAATCAACACTATATCAGAGTCACAAGTACCAACAACGGGTACGCCAACAATATCATAATCAAGATGGAACAACGGATTCCAATTTCTACCAACAACACGTGGCATCAAGCCAATATAATAGAATAATAAAATCACAACACAATGGGGTGGCTAGCCCCAGTCACTCAACAGGGCCCAACCTAAGACAATATCCAACCTAACTTCATACCCGAAAGGTTTACATGTTTTCTCCAACGAGTTTACATGCTTTCTCGAACGATATAATCTAAATATATGCTTCGCTATACGAAGTCTCATCATGGGTAAGCCATAACCTACTTGGATGGCCGAACAGCAAACTCCAACAAATCACTCTATCGCCTTTCGCTGAGCCTCAAGATCGAAGAAGTCTAAGCATATTCGAAATCTAAATTAGAAATCATGAAGAACGATACTAATATTGCTATCATTCAATTTAGGTCAAATTCAACCCTAGAATTTGGGGAAATGAGACCCACGAGGTCAAAACGGGAAATTCGAAAGTGAAATATCAAATTAAGCACTAGGTGAAAATAACCCAATAACTAATTGCTAATTTGACTTATGGAATCCCCTAATTTCGGATTTGAAGTAAAACTCCCAATTTGGGTATAAACCCTAACTCTTTGATTCAAGAATTCAACTCTAATAGTGAAAGATAAATGACCAATAACCTTAGATTCATCAAAATCTAACATAAACCCCATCAATTTCATCATTAATAAGTCTAGATAGAACATTTATCAAAACTCACTTTTAATATTCCATAACTAAGATTACTAAGGAAAAGGGGAATCTATGATGATTAGGATTAAGGAAATAGTAAAAGGATTAGCAAGATTTACCTTCAAGAGTTTTCTCCAAATATCTCCAAGAACAGTCCCTAAAAGCTCTAATATCGAAATGGGAAATAATGATAGACTAAAGGCTTATTTAAGACACACTTAATGAAATAACAGGCTCGTTACCATTACAGCGGTAACGGGGCCGCAACAGTTGCGCCGGAACAGCGCCCAGTAGACCGTCCTAGCGGTTTAGGCCAAGACATACTTGGCCGCCCCAGCGGTCACCGGCCCCGTAACAGCGGCGCCGCTGGGATGGCACTGGTGCTGCCAATGCGGACGCCAGGTACCAGAAGACAATCAATTTTTCTAAGCCTCAAACGAAATCCCGAATCACTCCCGAGGCCATCTGCTTATAAACCACATACACAAATCCACATAAAAATACGCTACGAACGCACCCGTGGTCTCGGAATTTCCAATAGAGTTCTCGTTGACCGAGTCAACCCCCGATACCTCATTTCTAATTTCCCAACCCAAGTCTCAAAATGCATCCGAGTGCATTGGGAACCGAACCAGATACACACACAAGTTGTAAACGACCATCCGAACCTCTCAAAATTGATGAAATTTTGAAAAGGGTCCGTTTACCCAAAAGTTAACTTTGGGTCAACTCTTTTTCACTTTAAGCCCATATTTTATCAAAAAGTCGCTTGAATCAAGCCTAGACACCTCGGGGAGAGTGCCAATAGTCCCCTCGGGTCAAAAGTGAGCTAATTAATGTTTGATAAAGGGCAAAAATGTCAGAAAGAATATAACCAAACGGGTCGTTACACCAAATGACCTTGTAGCTATTCATAGTAGTCCAGGTCATATTCTTCGAACCTGTCTGGGGCTAAGGTGTCTGGTCCCCACCTTGAGGGTAACCTAGGGCTCTGATACCAACTTGTCATGACCCAATTTTACTAAGTCGTATGGGCACCTACCATTTCCACCTCGGTAGGCGAACCCTTAACTCAACATTCACAATTAATAAAAGAATAGCGAAAGAAAGTAAATGAAGTAAGTCTCACGATAATCATATAAATAACTGCGGAAATAAAGAAATCCACCCCAGTATCTGGTCTGGTCATACAAGAGCATCTAGCTAAATACTAAAAGTCTGAATAATAGTAATACATCAATAGTATCAAAATCATGTCTTAGAACGAAAAATAAAGACATAATAGAGGGAAGAGGCTTCGGACAGTGAACGTCCTCATGCTCACCCTAAAATACTCGAATCAGCGATCCTCGAATATTAGCCACGAGGAGTAGAAGTTGATCTTACTTGGTACTCTGTATTCATAAAAGAATACAGCAAGTGCAGGTCAGTACAAATAACAAGTAATAGTAGGTATTATAGGCCGTCCTCAGTTAGCTAACATATATACAGAAAGTCGATGAAAGATAGGCATGCTCACTATCAAGTACAAGTATAATACAGTCTCATCAATACATGTCAAGTCCTCAAGAATCAACAATTCACATTAGTATTCAAATCACCAGCTACCAATAAGGTCCCATAACCGAGTATCTAAGCCCGAGTATTCCCAATCTCATCATATCCGCTTAAGCCTATTGTTAAAGAATCTGATCCCAAGTGTTCCAAATACTCATCATAACCGGTAAAATATTCAATCAAGTATCCACAACATAATAACAGTCCAATCATAATGATGATAGCAAGTGTAATGTAATGTAATGATATGAATGATATGAATGCAATGGCCATATATCGGTACCGTGTACACATATGCCTCGAGTGGAACATCACGTCTCGACGGTCATGACCCGCGGGGGACCCATGATGTCCATGTACCACTCTCTCTGAAAAGCCTCATCGGATCACGAGCACAATCACAATATAGGCCACATGGTCACCCCCTGTCAAATGTGCCTTACATACATATATGTTATCACACATAGGCTACATCGTCACCCCTATCAAATATTCCTTATATATAGATATAAATTGTCACAACATAGGACACATCGTCACTCCCCTGTCAATGTGCCTTTTATATACATATATATGCAAGATGAATGTTCAAGTATGGAACGCAAGTATGAAAAGAAACTCATATGTAAGCATGAAGATGACAATGGCAAGATCTCATATCAACTACCAACGTGCCGCACATGGACACCTCACAATATCAATCTTATCTCATTCATTTCCGGCAAGAGACCTCGGGCAACGCTCACTCATTCCACTGTGGTAAATGACCTCGGATCACGGACTCTCGTCTCTCTCTTATGCTCTCCGGCAAAGACCTCAGAGGCTACACTCTCTCACTTATAATCATTAGTACCATATCCATGCAATATCAATACTATTATGGAAATGGGTATGAATACAATGCAATATAATATCAACAACCAATGCAATCCCAAACAGTACCACACATGGCATACAAGTAGAGTCAACAATAAGGCTATACAATAAGCCACAATGGAATCACAATTCTCATCTCAAAATCAACCAGGTAAAGTATCTCAAAATCATAGCCATGATATATCACTAATCACCAATATCCGATGTCTCAACGTGGCGATGAGCCAATAAATGAATAGAACAAGATAAGTCAACAATGCAACGGGGTGGCAAGCCCCCGAATCACACAACAAGGACTAACCTAAGACAATATCCATCCCAACTTCATACCCGCAGGTTCACATGTTTTCTCTAATGCAAACTAACCATACGTATGCTTCGCTAACCGAAGTCTAACCAGAAGGTAAGCCGTAACCTACCTGGAAGGCCGAACAGCAAACTCAAAGTGTCAATCATACGCCTTGCCCTTTCGTTGGGCCTCAACATAATGAAAGTCTAGCCATATCTGAATATGAAATTAGAATCAAGAAGAAACATCATTCAAACCTTACTTCTATCCAAGACCAAAAATCCCAACCTATAGAATAGGTTTTTTGGAACTAGAAAGAGGAAATTAGGGATCTATAAGTCTCAACATGAAATTAAAGCTATAGGTGATTAATTCCCATCAATAATGAGCTAGAAAAACCAACAAATCACTTAAATTCATATTCTAGGAAAACCCCCAAATTTGAGTATGAACCTTAACTTCCAATTAAAGAATTTAGACACTAATTAGGAAGGAATCATAAAATAATAGATTCTAATCATTAATTCATGCTTAATGAAGCTAACCCAATCAATAGATCAAGATTTAGTAGCCTAGAATGAAGAACCCACAAAACCCTCTCTTATTCTTCCAAGTTCTAAAGAATTCTACCATTTAATGGAGGTTAGCTAGGGTAGATCATGAGAATTTAATGAAGAAAAAGGGTGGAATCACTGACCAATGAGAAGAATCTGCCAAGAGACCTTGAAAAGCTTTCAAAATATTCTTAGAACCGAGTATGAGGTTATGAGGCAAATAAGGGTTTTAACTTAAGACTTTATACTCAACTCAGCCCATCACCCGCTTCTGCACCCAAATTACCGCATCAGCGGCATCACTTCTGCGGTCCCGTGACCGCTTCGACGGTTCTGCCAAACTCCACATGGCCGCTTTAGCGGCTGGGCTACCGCTGGAGCAATTCTGGTGCCGCCATAGCAGGCACTAGACACCAGAATCCTCTAAGTTTCGCAATCTCAACACGAAATCTCGAGTATCACCCGAGGCCATCTGCTCACATACCATATATGTTGTTACGCCTCTCGTTTTCATCGTAAGAAAGAATACAACTTCCGAGTTCTGTATACCCTTAGTACGAAGATTCGTACCTGAGTTTACGAGATATTAAGTGCTTTACCTCGCATTTACCGAAGTACAAGTATATGTACCTTACAACGCGATCGGATTAGAAGTTAAACTAATCGAATCTATGCGAATCGGAACAACTCAGGAACCTAGAACCAATCCACTTTGACGGTGCAAAGGGACGACCTATCGATATGTTGACAGTGCGTTCTTTCATGCTGTCAACATGCTGAGGCCCCTGAATCTTGGGTGGAGAACGACGGCGTTAGTCGACTGCCGTTAACCCCGCTCGTCGACCCTGAGGCGGTGGAACTTTATTCCACTTGCTATATACATAGACATATCATGTTTTCTTGCTCATTTCACACCTCCCCAGCCAGAGATAAACCCTAATATATTCCTCTCAACCTTTCCTAACATATTAGTGAGATTTTAGCAAGATCCGAGCCTCGTGAACCCGAACTAGCAAAGGGAAAGTTATTCCTAGGGTTCTATTGAAGTTGTTGAGCTTAGGAGTTGGATTTGAAGTTTGATTCTTGGAGTTCCAATTCCCTTAATATAAGGCTTACCTTAGGCTAATCCTATATCGATTTAGGCGAATCCCACATCGGTTGGGGAAGAGAACGAAGAGTGCTTTATAAGTGCTTGGATACCTCTCCTTTGTAGACGCGTTTTAAAACCGTGAGGGCGAAGGATCCAAAGTGGACAATTTCTACAAGCGGTGGCACAGGGTACATTACGATTGGTACAGAGGTGTCGGGTGAGTGGTGGGGCAAACCCCGAGGACGGGCGAATCCCATATCGGTTTAGGCGAATCCCACATCGGTTGGGGAGGAGAATGAAGAGTGCTTTATAAGTGCTTGGATACCTCTCCCTTGTAGACGCGTTTTAAAATCGTGAGGGGCGAAGGCTTCAAAGCGGATAATTTCTACAAGCGGTGGCCTGGGCTGTTACATTTAAGGTATGCATATGATTCTTACCTTTGTTATTGAGTTGATTACCAAGAGTTTTAGTGATTTAAAGTGAAGGAAATATAGATATGAAAGCGGTAAGTTGATTGAGTTAAAAGTTGAGATTAGGGGCTGCTTTGGGAGATGTTTCAGAATGGATTTGATTATATTTTGATATGTAAGTATTGGTATTGTTATTATTGGTATTTTTGGTTATGTTTGGGTTGAATTAGAATTTGAGGGATTGTTAAGTTTACAGAGAAAATGTTGTCCGAATTTCGTTAAGTTATAAACTAGATTAAAGGTTGGAATATAAGCACGTTATAGTCTAATAGTTGGCATACTTGGTCTTGTGTGTAGATTTGTCAAGCCGGGACATAAGCATAGTTAGCTTGAGGAGCGAATAAGGTATGTTAAGTCTATCCCTTTCATTCATTTTGGCATGATCCTTATGATACGAATGAAAGAAGTAAACGAGCGAGTTCCAAAGACTTTATTCCTAGATAGTATAGGATTCATTGTATCCTTGATTTCATATGTTTCATATTTACAGGTTCCAGAGATCTATTATATTGATATACTAGCTTCTTATGTTACTGGGAGATCTTATGTTACCCTACGGAGTTCAGAGTATTCTTTTTATGAGACATTTATATATATTCCATTTTTTTCTTACATCGTGGTGCTATAGTCGGTTAGGCGCTGCACACCACTTGCGGTTCGGTATGAGATTACCCGGACGCGGGATGACATGATATATGGATCGGGCTATACGTTATGCCATTATATATGATATGTATATATTGAAAGGTATGACGTACGCGAGAGCTTATTACATGTTGATCTTATGCCTTTACATACTCGGTACATTATTAGTACCGCTCCCTCATTGCTCGGGGGCGTTCACGCCCGGTTCGGATGACGGATGTTACTTCCACCCAGTAGTAGTCGGTGCGCTCCACTTGGTTTGGAGCTGCAGTCTATTTTTGGTATGCCATTTTGATATGTATATATGGGTATGACGGGGCCTAATACGTCCTTCTACAACTTTGTATTCCATTAGAGGTACGTAGCAGTTGTATGTAGTTAAGATCTATGTAGCCTTGTCGGCTCTTATTTTGTTGTATATATGTTGATTGCCGTTGTTATTTTAGTATATGTATACAGGTGGTTGTGAGTTCTTGATGCAGAGTTCATGATGTTGTTCTTACAGGAGTCAGTATAGTTCAGTTATAAGTCATATATGGGCCACCCTGTTATTCAGTGAGATCCAGGTACGAGTATAAGGGTGTCTGGTCAGTAGAGGTCAGGCACTCGTCATGACTCATCGGTTTGGGTCGTGACAGAAGTGGTATCAGAGCAGTTCTGTCCTAGGGTTGTCTACAGACCGTGTCTAGTAGAGTCTTGTT
This sequence comes from Lycium ferocissimum, assembly GCF_029784015.1. NCBI lineage: Eukaryota > Viridiplantae > Streptophyta > Magnoliopsida > Solanales > Solanaceae > Lycium > Lycium ferocissimum. The sequence goes on from NC_081346.1 coordinate 32,817,863, forward strand.
TATGGGTGTGTTGTGCACCACACTTATAGACAGGAGGTTGCAGGACATTTAGGATGTTGTCATTCTTTCTATCTTAGATCGTGCGATAGAGCCGTGTGGTAAGAGTTCACCTTCTAATAACTTGTTCTGATTTCAGCGATGCCTACGAAGAAAGCTACGGCTGCCCAGAAGGGCAAGACAGTGACTGGAGAGGCTACTAGCCATACTCCGCGGACTACCAGGGCCCGGGGTGAGTCTCAGAGTGAGACCCCATCTCAGACTTCGCATACCCCGCCTGCACCAGAGGAGCTTAGAGGGGTGCCAGCCCCAGCACCTGCCCTAGTGCCTCCAGTTCCTCAGCCAGATGCACCGGGTCAGGATATGCGGGATGCTATACAGTTGTTGACTAGATTGGTAGCCGCTCAGGCTCGGCGTCAGGGAGTTGGTGTTGATCAGGCAGACCGAGCTATTAGTGCGAGGGTCAAAAAATTTCTTGGTTTAGATCCCCCAGAATTCTCCGGGTTGAGGCAGAATATGGACCCTCAGGACTTTATTGATAGCATGCAGAGGACTTTGAGGGTCATGCATGCTAATGAGGTTGAGTCAGTGGAGTTGGCTTCTTATAGGCTCCGTGATGTTGCAGTGCAGTGGTACCAGACTTGGGAGTTATCTAGGGGAGAGGATGCCCCTCCAGCCGTTTGGCAAGAGTTTTCAGAGGCCTTTATTCGCCATTATTTGCCGCCAGAGGTTCGACGGGCCCGAGCAGATAGATTTTTACATATTGAGCAGGGCGGTATGAGTGTTCGAGAGTACAGTGTGCACTTTGATTCATTGGCTAGATATGCCCCAGCTGTGGTGGCTGAGATGGAGGATCGAGTTCACCATTTTGTGGTCGGTTTAGGGCCACATTTGATTGATGAGTGTATGACAGTTGCGTTACAGCCAGGTATGGATATTTCTCGCATACAGGCATATGCACAGAATCTGGAGGATCGTAAGCATCAGCGGAGGACAGAGCGTGAGCGTGACCGGGGCCATGGTAAGAGGGCTAGATCTTTAGATATTGTTGGTGAGTTTAGAGGAGGACAGAGACAACAGTATTTTCGGTATCCATCCCATTCAGCAGCGAGTGCACCTCCGCGATTTTCAGGTCAGAGATTTGATCGGCCTTCTTATTCCGGAGCGGGTCAGAGTTCTAGAGCTTCGGGTTCTCAGTATAGACAGGAGTCAGGCCAGATGAGACCACCTTTGCCACGGTGTGCCCAGTGTGGTAGACTACACGCTGGACAGTGTCGATTGGGGTCAGGTGCTTGTTATGCTTGTGGCCAGCCAGGTCATGTGATGAGAGAGTGTCCGTCGAGGGGTGGTGTAGGTATTGTTCAGCCTACAGGGTCCGTAGCTGGTTCTTCTTCATCTGTACGCCCTTCAGGGCAAGGTTCTCAGACACCAGCAGGACGTGGTAGAGGAAGGGGTGGAGCATCTAGTTCGAGCGGTCCTCAGAACCGCATCTATGCATTAGCTGGTAGACAGGATCGTGAGTCGTCTCCTGATGTTGTTATAGGTATATTATCAGTCTCCTCCTATGATGTATACGCACTGATTGACCCAGGTTCTACTTTGTCATATGTTACTCCGTTTGTTGCTGGTAAGTTTGGGATAGAGCCTGAGTCGATTAAACCTTTTGAGGTGTCTACGCCAGTTGGTGACCCAGTCATAGCTAGGCGAGTATATCGAGGTTGTGTAGTTATAGTTTGTAATCGTCATACCATAGCAGACTTGATTGAGTTAGATATGATCGATTTTGATGTTATTATGGGTATGGATTGGTTGGCTTCCTGTTATGCTAATGTTGATTGTAGAACGAAGGTGGTTCGATTCCAGTTTCCAGACGAGCCAGTTTTAGAGTGGAAGGGTAATGCTACTTCGCCGAGGGGTAGGTTTATTTCCTACCTTAAGGCAAGTAAGATGATCAGAAAAGGGTATATTTATCACCTGGTTCGGGTTCAGGATGTACAAGCAGAGTCACCGACCCTTTAGTCTGTTCCTGTGGTTAATGAGTTCCCAGAGGTGTTTCCAAATGAGCTTCCAGGCATTCCGCCAGAGCGGGAGATTGATTTCACTATCGATCTATTACCAGATACTCAGCCAATATCCATTCCTCCTTATAGAATGGCACCTGCAGAATTGAAAGAATTGAAGGAACAATTGAGGGATTTACTTGAGAAGGGCTTTATTAGACCCAGTACATCGCCGTGGGGAGCGCCGGTATTATTTGTAAGAAAGAAGGATGACTCTTTGCGAATGTGTATTGATTACAGGCAATTGAATAAAGTGACTATAAAGAATAAGTATCCACTTCCGAGGATTGATGACTTATTTGATCAGCTGCAGGGTGCCAAATATTTTTCGAAGATAGACTTGAGATCAGGGTATCATCAGGTTAGGGTGAAGGAGGAAGACATTCCCAAGACGGCATTCAGGACTAGATATGGGCACTATGAGTTTCGTGTTATGTCATTCGGGTTAACTAATGCTCCAGCTGTATTTATGGACTTGATGAATCGTGTATTCAGACCCTTCCTAGATCTGTTTGTGATTGTATTTATAGATGATATTCTGGTTTATTCACCGTCAGAGGCTGAACATGCAGATCATCTACGTGTAGTGCTTAGAGTTCTTCGAGATAGAGAGTTATATGCGAAGTTTTCTAAGTGTGAGTTCTGGCTGAACTCTGTGGCTTTTCTTGGTCACATTATTTCAGATGAAGGCATTAGAGTGGATACTCAAAAGATTGAGGTTGTAAGGAATTGGCCAAGGCCCACGACACCAACAGAGATACGTAGTTTCTTGGGTCTGGCAGGATATTATAGGAGGTTCGTAGAGGGATTTTCTTCTCTTTCAGCCCCACTAACCAAGCTGACTCAAAAATCAGCTAAGTTTCAGTGGACGGATGCATGTGAGCGGAGTTTTCAGATATTAAAGGACAAGTTGACCTCAACACCCGTCTTGACTCTTCCAGAGGGAACAGATGGCTATGTGATATATTGTGATGCTTCAGGTATTGGGTTGGGTTGTGTATTAATGCAACACGGTAAGGTTGTTGCTTATGCTTCTAGACTGAGAAAGTACGAGAAGAATTATCCAACCCATGATCTTGAGTTAGCTGCGATGATCCATGCTTTGAAAATGTGGAGGCACTACTTATACGGTGTCCATGTTGATATCTATACCGACCATAAGAGCCTCCAGTACATCTTTAAGCAGAAGGACTTGAACTTACGTTAGAGGCGATGGCTAGAGTTGCTAAAAGATTATGATGTTGATATTCTGTACCATCTTGGGAAGGCCAATGTAGTAGCCGATGCTCTTAGTCATAAGTCCATGGGTAGTTTATCATATGTGCAGCCAGAGAAAAGAGAGATAGTCCGTGAAGTTCGTCAGTTAGCTAGCCTTGGAGTTCGGTTGTTAGACTCAGGTGATACAAGAGTTACTGTCCAGGATACATCGATGTCATCTTTGGTAGCTGAGATAAAGGAGCGTCAGTACGAGGATCCTATTTTAGTTCATTATCGAGATACGGCTCCTCAGAAAGAAAAGACACCCTTTGTGATTACAGGGGATGGAGTACTCAGGTATCGAGGTAGATTATGTGTTCCTAATGTTGCAGGGCTTCGTCGGCAGGTTATGGGGGAAGCCCACTATTCTCGCTATTCTATTCATCCGGGCACAACAAAAATGTATCATGATATCAAGGAAGTGTATTGGTGGGATGGTATGAAGAAGGACATAGCGGAGTTTGTCGCTCAGTGTCCAAATTGCCAACAAGTTAAGATAGAGCACCAGAAGCCCGGAGGTTTATTGCAGGCTATTGAGATTCCGACATGGAAATGGGAGGTAATTAATATGGATTTCATTAAGGTTTGCCCCGTACTCAGTGGAAGTATGATTCAATATGGGTCATAGTTGATAGGCTTACAAAGTCAGCCCACTTCCTACCTGTCAGAACTACTTATTCAGCTGAAGATTATGCGAAGCTCTACCTTAGAGAGATTGTACGACTTCATGGGGTTCCTACAACTATTATTTCAGATAGAGGGGCACAGTTCACAGCTAACTTCTGGAGATCTTTCCAGAACGGATTGGGGACTCAGGTGAGTCTTAGTACCGCATTTCACCCGAAGACAGATGGGCAGGCTGAGTGTACTAGACAGACACTTGAAGATATACTGAGGGCTTGTATTGATTTCTGAGGTAGCTGGGATGATCATTTGCCTCTTATTGAGTTTGCATATAACAACAGTTACCATTCCAGTATTCAGATGGCTCCTTATGAAGCTTTATATGGGCGGAGATGTAGATCACCCATAGGATGGTTTGATGTTGGAGAGAATCAGCTAGTAGGCCCAGATTTAATACAACAAGCGGTTGACAAAGTGAAAGTGATTCAAGAAAGGTTACTAGCGGCACAGAGTCGACAGAAATCCTATGCAGATAATCGGCGACGTAAGTTAGAGTTTGAGGTAGGCGATTGGGTCTTCCTGAAGATCTCGCCTATGAAGGGAGTGATGAGATTTGGCAAGAAGGGTAAGTTAAGCCCTCGATACATTGGGCCATATAGAATCATTCGTACAGTGGGTAAGGTAGCATATGAGTTAGAGCTACCTTCTGATCTGGAGTCTGTACATCCAGTATTCCATGTGTCCATGCTCCGTAAGTGCATAGGAGATCCCTCGAGAGTTGTACCGATAGATGATGTCCAGGTAACTGAGCAATTATCATATGAGGAAATTCCTGTGGCTATATTAGATAAGCAAGTCCGTCAACTACAGACTAAGGATGTGGCTTCTGTTAAAGTGCTCCGGAGGAATAATAATGTTGAAGAAATGACATGGGAAGCAGAAAATGATATGAAGACTAGATATCCACATCTATTCTCATCTTCCGAGGTAGTTCAGACTTCAGGTATGTGATATACTTATAGCTATTTTATTTTGGTCGTGTGAGGCCATGGTTACTATTGTTTTGTGTAGCCCTGTGATTGGTCGTGTGAGGCCATAATGTTGTATATTTTAGCATGTGGCCCTGTGTGGCATTGTATTGGTTTGCTGTGTACAGGTTGGACTGGTATAGTTACAGGGGAGACTCTGCCAAAATTTTTACAACTCATGACTTGTATGAACATTCGAGGACGAATGTTTCTAAGGGGGGGAGAATGTTACGCCTCTCGTTTTCATTGTAAGAAAGTCTATGGCTTCCTAGTTGTGTATACCCTTAGTACGGAGATTTGTACCCGAGTTTTGAGATATTAAGTGCCTTACCTTGCGTATACCGAAGTACAAGTATATGTTCCTTACAATACGATAGGATTAGAAGTTAAACGAATCGAATCAAAATGAATCGGAGCAACTCAGGGAACCAGGGACTAGTGCACTTTGACGGTGCAAAAGGACGGCCCGTCAACATATTGACATGGCGTCCTTTCCCACCGTCAACATGCCGAGGACCTTGAATCTTGGGTGGCGTTGACGGCGAGTCAACGTCGACGGCCGTCGACCCTCTCGTCGACCCTTAAGGCGGTGGAGCTTTATTCCACTTACTATATATATATAGCCAAATCACGTTTTTCCCTTCATTTTTCACTTCCACAACCAGAGATAAACCCTAATATATTCCTCCCAACCTTTCCCAACATATTAGTGAGATTTTAGCAAGATCCGAGCCTCGTGAACCCGAACTAGTGAAGAGAAAGTTGTTCCTAGGGTTCTATTGAAGTTGTTGAGCTTAGGAGTTGGATTTGGAGTTTGATTCCCGGAGTTCCAATTCCTTTAAGGTATGTATATGATTCTTACCTTTGTTATTGAGTTGATTACCAAGAGTTTTAGTGATTTAAAGTGAAGGAAATATAGTTATGAAAGCGGTAAGTTGATTGAGTTTAAAGATGAGATTAGGGGCTGTTTTGGGAGATGTTTTGGAATGGATTTGATTATATTTTGATATGTAAGTATTGGTATTGTTGTTGATGTTTGGGTTGAATTGGAATTTGAAGGATTGTTAAGTTTACAGAGGAAATGTTGTCCGAATTTCGTTAAGTTATAAACTAGTTTAAAGGTTGGAATATAAGCACGTTCTAGTCTAATAGTTGGCATACTTGGTCTTGTGTGTAGATTTGTCAAGCTCGGGACATAAGCATAGTTAGCTTGAGGAGCGGATAAGGTATGTTAAGGCTATCCCTTTTATTCATTTTGGCATGATCCTTATGATACGAACGAAAGAAGTAAACGAGCGAGTTCCAAAGACTCTATTTCTAGATAGTATAGGATTCATTGTATCCTTGATTTCATATGTTTCACATCTATAGCTTCGAGAGGTTTATTATATTGACATACTAGCTTCTTATGCTATTGGGAGATCTTATGTTATCGTAAAAAGTTCAGAGCATCCTTTTACAAGTCTTTCATGCATTTATATATATGTACAACTATTTTTCACATCGCATGACTTATAATTGTGCCGCAAAGTCTCTAACATAATCGTATACCATAACACGCGTATACACCGACTGGAAAAGCCTCCGAGAAAAAGGAGCTCGCCAATCCCGCTGGAACACCTTCTGCTAATGCCTTCAGCTCACAGGGTGTACCGCGTGGTACGAACGATACTCGAAGAAAGGGGGTCGTACGGACTATGTACCGAGTATGTTGGTAAAGAAGCAAAGATAATGAGGCATAAAGCATGAATATAAACATCATGGGATCATAGAATCGAGATAAGGTAAAGAGAGTAACCCGTATACGTGAATGCCCTTTCTAAGGCATGATACCACGCATGAATCCTCCGTTTTTTTCTTTTTTTTTTTAAAAACATTTCTTTTTCGTAGGCATGGAGAATAGAACTCATATCATGTCGCGTCTTGTCACAACATGTCATATCGTATCCTATCATACCATAGCGTATCATATCATATCATATCGTATCATATCATATCGTATCATATCATATCATAGCGTATCATGTCATATCATAGCGTATCATGTCATAGCGTATCATGTCATATCATAGCGTATCATGTCATAGCGTATCATGTCATATCATAGCGTATCATGTCATATCATAGCGTATCATGTCATAGCGTATCATGTCATATCATAGCGTATCATGTCATATCATAGCATATCATGTCATAGCGTATCATGTCATATCATAGCGTATCATGTCATAGCATATCATGTCATGTCATAGCGTATCATGTCATAGCGTATCATGTCATATCATAGCGTATCATGTCATAGCGCCGAACGACGTCGGCTCGCCCACATAGTGCCGAAATACTCCGGCTCGCCCATAAATCCCGCGTCCGGGCATCCCGCGTCCGGGATGATAAGCAGGTACACTGTGGCAATGAAACATGTTTCCCTTCCCTTTCCCCCATGTATCCCTTCCCCCACCCCATGTGCATATACATATCCTTGACGTATTCGTCATATACATTTTCTCCTATCTGGCATCATCCTTGTCATCATAAAATCATGTTCATCGTTTTAGTCATAAAAACTTTCAAAATCATCAAACTTGGTTTTTGGAGAAAAATGAATATTTTGGAAAACATTTGCAAACTTTTAAGAAGGAAAATCATGCCTTAGAACCATTACTCCTAACGTTTGAAAATAAGAACGTTATGGAAGCCTTTAACACGTCTCACGTTATTACATTCGTGTAGAAACGTATCGTCGACATATTCGTTATAGGCATTTCTTCATATTTGACGTCATTGTTATCATTATAAGCCATATTCATCGTTTATGCATAAAGGCTTTCAACCTCTTAAAATTTGGTCCTTGCAACATATGGACATCCCGGAGAACATTTACGAATTTCTCAAAGGAATACTTGCCTTAGAATCCTAGGCTCAATAAAGTTACCTAGCAAGGTTTTGGGACATTCCCGCGCCGAGTGAAAGTTGCATATTCCAAGCTACTTTTTCGATTAAACCTAGAGTTTCTAATTCAATTCTATTGAATGAATAGTGGTCGAATTCAACCTCGGATTTCTAGAAATGGAGTTGTCCCCGAGGTCCGTATCCAAACCTATTATGTCAGGGGACATGCCAAGGAAGGAAGGAGAAGTCTTACATACCTTTTCCGCCTTTTCCGCTACTCCAAACTCGAGCTCTAAATTTGCAGGTAATCTACAATTTGGTCACATTTACCAAACAAGTAATTAGTGCATTATAGAAGTTGAGTTTGAAGTAACACTTGTCTACGAAATTTGAAAGACTTCCCTTATAATTACTCCATCCCACCAAGTTCAACTTGGCCAATTTCAATCAACAACCAAACCAACAACCATCCGGTACAAAATTTAAGAATATTCCAAACAATCCACAAAGTATTCAAGACAATTCAAACAATATGCTATGCAACCCGAAACCTTCCAACTTAATGAATACGACAATAATGCGTTTCTTTCTTTCAAATTCTCATACTACGTCAACAATTCCATACATTACCACATTAGCTTCATAAATATAAGAAAACATACTAGAATCATATTAACTTCCAAAACAGCCCACAACAATTGCAACACCAACATAAGTCATCAAACCTTCATTTCGCATTGTAGAATTCACAATACGACAACCAAATTATATCAAATACAATTAGTCCATCTCTTCCACACAAACAGCCACCATTCGGTCAGCCCTTCAACACACACAACTCCATGCATTTCATCCATTTCAACACATTACGACATGCTCAAAACGTCCATAACAATACCAACCAAACACTAAATAAAGATTGTTCATCACTCCTACATGGTATCATATACTCACGCCACACAACACAACCCCATAACTTCATGAACTTCATTCATTTTACATATACGAAACATGTATAAACACCTACCAAACATGTAAAGGAAGTTAAACCTCACCTTTTCCAATCATCTTCTCCACTCGGCCCAAGACTTGTTTCGCAAGGACGAACAGTTTTCTTGTTCCACCAACTACTCCACGTCGTAGAGGACCCTCTAATTAGTAGGAAAACATGAAGAAACAGATTTTTCATGATCAACAATTCAGGGGCAGTTTCGGCCAGCTCCTTGGCCGTGGCTCTCCCTCTCTCTTTTCTTTCTTTTTCTTGATTTCTCTAGAGCTTAGCAACTTAATGAATATATCTTGCTTGGCCTTCATATATATATATATATATATATATATATATATATATATATATATATATATATGTGTGTGTGTGTGTGTGTGGCACATGGCCGGCCACCCCTTCCTTTCTTTTTTTTTTTTTTTTTCTCCACTTTTCTTCAAATTTCTAGAAATTTCTTTAAATAATACAAGATGACTAATATGATCAACATGTCATCTAATTCCATATATGTATATTTCAAGCCTCCATGTGGCCATGTCCCACCTCACTCTTACTTCATGAAATTTTTAATTTTTTCCATAATGCATTTTTAGTCCCAAATTTTTCCTTAATGCTTCCTTCCAACAAAATCATAAGCCACTTGTCGTAAAACAAAGTCGAGAGATAACCTTGTCCATAACTCTTCGCAACCAACTTAAAAATATTCCGACGTGCAAAATGCGAGATATAACAATATGGCTCGGGTTGTACGTTCCATAGCACTAGCAATTATAGATGATAGATGTATATGATTTTGAAAGAAAGCATGCATATCATACGCCGCAGAGGCACTTTCAGTTATACAGAGTGCACAGACACTTTCAGATATTTGGATTAGCTTTTATGTTTCAGATATCTTTCATGATTCTTATGTACATGTTTTTCTTATGGCTTACATACTCAGTACATTATTCGTACTAACTCCCCTATTGCTCGGGGGGGCTGCGTTCATGCCTGCGACAGTTCGGTAGACAAGATAAGTGGTCCCGGCTCGGCAGGATCGCCATCCAACAAGAAATCGGTGCGCTCCACTTGTTCGGGGGAGTCGCAATTATTTTTTCACATGCCTTTTTTATATGTATATACGGGTATGACGGGGCCCTATCCCTTCCTTTCTATAGCTTTGAATTCCATTAGAGGTCTATAGACAGTTGTATGTAGTTTGGATGCTATGTAGCCTTGTCAGCTCATATTTTGTTGTACAGCATACGTAGCGGCCTAGTCGGCTTGCACTGTTATTTCTAGTATATATATTTACAGGTGGCTGTGAGTTCTTGAGGCAGAGTTCATGATGTTGTTCTTATAGGAGTCAGTATAGTTCAAATATAAGTCATATATGGGCCACCCTGTTATTCAGTGAGATCCAGGTACGAGTATAAGGGTGTCTGATCAGTAGAAGTCAGGCACTCGTCGCGACTCATCAGTTTGGGTCGTGACATATGCAGACCTACATAAAAACACACTATGAATGCATTCATGGCTTCGAAATTTCCAACGGAGGTCTTGTTGACCGAGTCAACACCCGATGCCTCAAAATCAACTTCCCAATCCAAGTCCCAAAATGCACCCGAGTGCATTAGGAGCTGAACCGAATGTACATACAAATTTTAAAAGATCATCCAGACCTCTCGGAATCGACGGATTCCCGAAAAAAGTCCGTTTACCCAAAAGTCAACTATGAGTCAAATTATTTTCACTTAAAAGCCAAATTTTCCAAAACTCACTCCAATGCCTAGGGAACCGTGCCACCTGTCCTCGCGGGTCAAAATAGTACTAATAGGGCTCAGGGTCGGGTCAACGGCGGAAAATGGTTAAAAATGCAATAACGACTGAACGGGTCGTTACTTAAGGTCTAAATGTAACAGTTCAAGTTCAAAGGCAAGAATTCCTACCAATCTTACCTTAACTAAAGTTTTCTCTTCCCAGATTCAAGCTATGACCATGGAAACAACAAAGACAGCTCATCATAGAGTATTTTGATAAATTAGGACACTGATTTACCATTTTTTATTTCTCATCTTACCTTTTTTATCTCTCAGAATTAGGGAACTACTCTCATGATACAGTTAAGAAAAGGTAGATGTCCTCAGTTTTAAGTTTACACCAAATGAAGGACAGATTAGATCAAACCTGTTACACCTCCCGTTTCCATCGCAAGAAAGTCCTTGGCCATGTATGGTTTATACCCTCAGTAAGGGGATCCGTACCCGAATTTTAAGGTATTAAGTGTCTTGCCCTGTGTACTAAAAGTATCAGTAGGTGTTCCTTGCAATTTACGGGATTAGGAGTTAAACGAATCGAATTGTCGCAAGCTAGAATAACTGTGGTAACTAGCAGAAAACTAGTCCCCTTTGACGGACCGTCGATGTGTCGACGGTGGCGTAAATCCAGCCGTCGACACGCCAACCCTCTCTAATTCTCAGGTGGCAGATTGTCGGCGCCAGTCGACGGACCGTCGACATGTTGACGGGCCGTCGACTCACACGTCGAACCACCCCCATTTGGAACCTTCTTGATCCATCTATATATTTGGCCCTCACGTTTTATTTTCATTATTTTCCACTTCCAAATCAGAGAAAGCCCTAGAATATTCCTCTCTATATTTTCCACCATCATAGTGAAGATTTAGCAAGATCCGAGCCCCGTAAGCCCGAGCTTGTGAAGGGAAAGTTGCTCCTAGGGTTCTATTGGAGTTGTTGAGCTTTGGAATTGGAAGTTGATCTTTGATCCTTGGAACCCTAGACTTCTCAAGGTATGTATATGATTCCTACCTTTGTGTTTAAGCTAATTACCAAGAGTTTTAGTAGTTTTAAGTAAAGAGGATTATAGTTATGGAAGTTGTAAGTGGAATAAGGGTAGAATTGGGCTTGAGGGCTATTTTGAGGGATTATTTGGAGTAGAATTGATGGTATTTTGATGTGTAAGTATTGATATGGTTATTGTTAATATTGTTGTTGATATTTAGGTTAAATTGGAAACCGAGGGATTATTGAGTTATGAAGGAGATGTTGCCCGAACTTCATTAAGTTCCTTTTTCACTTGATTGAATAGTAAATGTTATAAAAAGGGGATAATTGTGGCCTATGGTATCTTGGTTGTAGACTTACGAGCTCAAGAAGTAGACGTTGGACGATTAGATACGTTTCAAGGTATGTAAGGCTAACCCTTCTTTCAAAGGCATGATTTCTATGTTATGATTCCATATGTGCTCTCCACATTACTTTTACTCCTAGAAATGCTAGAAGTTCCTCATTCTCAAGAGTCCTACGATGACTCCACGATTAGCATAACCCAAGCCTAAAGCTTAGACGATTTTACGATGTAAATGAGCTTACCATATGATTATTGATTTCGTTCTCACAATTGTCCTTACCTTATGCTATTGTTCCTTGAAAGTGAGATAGGAGGATGATGATTATGTTAAGGATTCTAAATCTAGAGAAGCCAAGTTTAAAGCTCTTGATGCTTTTAAGTCACTATTGAGGTTGTCACTTGATTGTCGATTATATCCTTTGACGTCGATCTCACCTTATGATAGTTGTCCTTTCAAGGTGAGACCTAACTATGATGATGACTCCATAATGACACATCGGAAGTTACCGACTTGATGTCACCCGGTAGAGTTGTACTATTTCTCTCGGATATCTATGTATGCTATATATGTATGTAATTATGTTGTGAAATCGAGCTTATATAGCCGGGTATGATATCTATTGCGCGCATACCACTGCAGTTGGGTAAAAACAATACCGAGCCTTGTTATGGCCCAGTACAGGTAAGATCGAGCCTTGTTATGGCCGGGTACAGGTAGGACTGAGCCTTGTTATGGCCGGGTACAGGTAGGATCGAGCCTTGTTATGGCCGGGTATAGACGATACCGAGCCTTGTTACTACCGGGTATGGATGACACCGAACCTATATGATCGAGTATGGTATCAGTATATGTACATGTATGAAATGTTTTCTTCAAAGGAAGGTTACATAAGTATAATGCACGTCTTAAGAGGTACTATGAGGTATAAATGATTCATTTAGTTTATGTTATTCTTCATACTATTTTCATGTTACTATTCATGTCTTACACACTCGGTACATTATCCATACTGACTCCCCTATTGCTCGGGGGGAGGGGGCTACGTTCATACCCGCAGGTACCGATAGATAGACGGACGATCCAGCTTAGTAGGATTTCCCCTCAGCTGTTGTCGGTGCGCTCCACTTGATCCGGAGTTGCGGACCATTTTGGTATGCTATTTTGAGACGTATATGCATGTAAATGTATGGGTATAACGGGGGCCTGTCCCGTCCTTTCTACAGCTTTATTCTAGTAGAGGTCTGTAGACAGTTGTACGTATTTGATAGATGATGTAGCCTTGCCGATTTTATTTCTTTTGTGTACAGTATATGTGGCAGCTCAGTCAGCTCGCATTGTTCTTTCAGTATATGTATGTACGGATTGCACAGAGTGCATGATGTCATTCTTTCATGAGTCAGTATCAGTTCGGTTTGAGTTATATATGGGCCCTTATTGTTCGGTATTGTCCAGATACGAGTATAGGGGTGTTTGGTCACTAGAGATCAAGCGCTCGTCACGGCTCATCGGTTTAGGTCGTGACAAAATCCTCCCTCTATAAGAATTGCACATAATCATTCAAAGTCAGACAAAACTTCACAACACACTCAATCTTACCAGTTCAGGAAATCACATAGAGGGATCATCCATATTTAAGTAAGTTGACTCTTGGTACAGGATCAGCTAACTATAGTTCACAAGGTTTATCCTACTTCTAAAAATGATTAACAAGAAATTTAGTTCAGATATCTAATGACCAAATGAGGTATTCACATTGGAACTGGACAAGCAATAGATACCATTTATACTTCAACTGTTATATTTTCTCAAATGACTCAAGGTCTATTCTCAGCAATCATAACCAATCCTGAATTTTAACTCCAAGCAGTATCCTTCTAAACTTAAGCTCACTTTAGCATTTTTCTCTCAATTCAGTCTTACTCAAGTAAATAATCAAGACAAAGGATGAATTATTACACTAGTGGACTTAAGCCAAGAAGAACTACATTTAAATGTGATTTGTAAAGTACTGCTGATTAATCATGATCATATGTTTACTACAAATAACTACAAACCAACACAACATCATTAAGATATCAACTTAAGCTAAGCATGCTCACATTAGTAACTTCAACAAATCATTACTCAACTAAACAAGGAAGATTACAGGCGAATGATCACAAAATGACTTCAAACTAAACATAGCTCAAATTAGTAATACATAACAGTCAAGCTAAGTAGAGGAAAACTAAAGAAAATAATATTAAGGTAGATTAACTAAGCATAACAATATTCCTAAATCAAACATATCGTCATTCAAGCTCAAACAAAGGAAAATATAAAGAAGCAATAACAAGATAAAATGTTACCTTTTTTATGCGTAGCCGTGTCAAGAGTTGAACTTGGAGCCTTTAATGCTTCCAATCCCAGGACTCAGCCACACACACATAGAAAAAGAAACAATTTTAGAACTAGGGAAAGACTTTGCTTTTAAGGCTAAGTCTGAAAATTTTACTAAAAAGCTTGAATTCGAGTTAGAACTCAAGATTCAAGCTCTGGCAGGTCGTAAAAACTTATCAAATTGTGAGGGTTGGGATTCTATTTATAGAACCCCAAAACCTAAGAACAACGATGTGGGACAAGTAGTTTTTCTAGATGCAAAACACTTAATTTATGAAATTAACGACTAGGATTTAAAGCAAACATGCATATATGGTTAGATTTTCTCCATTTTAAGTCGATCCGAACCAATACTTCATGAACCAATGAGAATTAAGCCTTTAAAATTCTAAAATAACAACATCACTGCTAGGATCTGCAATATTTGACTTAGAAAAGTGGAAAAAAAGGTGGTTTTACCTTGTATAGGTGATGTTTGGTAGAAATCGGAGGAGAGAGATGGGCTGCATTAAATGCCTTGCCAAAACGAACCATGGCAAGGCCTGGAAGCACTACAATCCTCTGAAACATTGCCATTTTTGGTGAGGAGAGAGAAGCTTTTAAGTGCGGCGTGATTAGGGTTTTAGGGTAAAAGGGAAAGGGAGGAGAGAGGAAAGTGTAGTGGTGCGTTTGGTATGAGGAAATGTGGGAAATGAGGATAGAATGGGGTATTACCCCTCGTATTTATGATTTGGGCTGGGTCATGCCCTGGTGTTGGGCTGGACTCGGTCCGTTTCACTTATTCATTGATGGGCTGATCTTTATACATGTATATACATGTGATATACATGTATAGTACATGTATATCCGTGTATATATGTGCATACGTACCTGATTTTGATGCTCGTTTAAATATATAACCATAGGTAAGAAGAAACTAATTAGCCTAGACTCTTAATCGTAATTAGGAAGCTAATTGAACAAATAAAGGTTAATTTTGCAATTATGGGCTTAATTGATCTTAATCTGATTGACCATTCCAATTATAACCTGTTTGGCTTAATTAGATAATTGCAATAGTGACCCTGATTAACTTTAATCTAATTAATTATTTTAATTATGGCCCTTCTTAGCCTAATTACCCAACTAAAGTTAAATTACACTAACAGCCCTAATTACTTTGACCCAATGAAATTGGTTGTTTCAATTAAGGCCATTAAGAGCCTATTTTTGCGAAAATGAGTCCAATTGCCTTAAACCATGAATTGGTTAGTTCAATTGTGGCCATAACAGAAACAATTAAACAATTAAAAATCATTTTTCAATAATGCCCATAATCATAATTAAATTCTAGAAATAATTATGATCAATTCTAACAAATAATGCCAATGCGTGTTAGATATCTGAGAATTAAGGATTGGGGGGTAAAATGGTAAATTCTTTTAGTTAATAAAATTCCTTGGATTAAAGGGAATAAATATATTTCTAATTTTATTTTTGACAATTTAAACTATCAAACAAATAATTATTTGAAATTGCTTTTCTTTGATTAAATCTAACGAATATCTTATAAATGTCACAAAACATACCCATTAATTCCTAAATGATTTATAATATTATAGAAATTATCTTACCCCATAAGAATGGTAAAATATTTAACTAAATAATTTTTGTAAAATCATTTTGACCTCTAAAAATGCATGGTTCATTTTGTTTATCCTCCAAGGACTATGAATAATTAAAATAAATTACGGGAGGTCAAAAATTAGGTGTCATCTGCACAAAATTTAAACAAAAAAGGGTCATCCTTAAAATAGTTCTTTACCTCACATTGAAGTCTCCTTTCCTGTTCATAGCTCAAATCTTAGGGCAACCATCCGCTAACTAAGTAGTTGGCGACATCGGCATACCACGGTGGCTTCTCAGATACTGAGGCAATAGAGAACAATCGCTCATCAGGGAACTCTTCATTGATTGGTACATTCTCATAGGGAGGCTTTTCAAGCCTTGATAGATGATCAGCGACTTAGTTCTCTGTGTCGTTCCTATCCATTATTTGCAGATCGAATTCTTCTAGCAGGAGAATCCATCTTAAGAGCCTCGTTTTCACCTCTTTTTTATTTAGCAAATATTTAAGATCAAAATAATCTGTGTGTACTATCACTTTTCTCCCAATCAAATATGATCTGAACTTGTCAAAAGCAAAAACCAGTGCAAAGAGCTCTTCCTCAGTTGTTGCATAATTCACCTGGGCATTATTGAGAGTGCAGCTAGCATAGTAAATTGGTCTGAATATGTTATCTCTCTTCTGTCCCAGCATTGCTCCCACTACAAAATCGCTTGCATCGCACATAAACTTGAACGATTGATTCCAATTAGGAGTTACTATTATAGGGGCACTAGTGAGCTTCTCTTTGACCAAATGGAACTATCTCAACAATCAACGATGAATGTGAATGTCGCATCTTTTCTGAGCAAAGCAGTCATAGGCTTAGAAATACAAGAAAAGTTCTGAATGAATCTTCTGTAAAACCATGCATGTCCTAGAAAGCTTCTGATGCTTTTCACTGATGTCAGTGGTGGAAGTTTGGAAATGATATACACCTTTTCTTTGTCCACCTCTATACTATCTGCTGAAACTTTATGCCCCCGTACAATTCTTTCCCTAACCATGAAGTGACATTTTTCCCAGTTCAGGACCAGGTGAGTCTCCTTGCAACGCTTCAAGCCTGACTCGAGATTATTCAAAAAGCTATCAAAGTCTTCACCAAACAAGGTGAAATTATCCATGAAAAGCTCTAAGCACTTCCCATTCAAATTAGAAAAAAATTGACATCATGTACCTCGGAAAGTAGCTAGTGCATTACACAACCCGAACGCCATTCTTCTGTAAGCAAATATTCCTGAAGGACATGTAAAAGTAGTTTCCTCCATGTCTTCTGGAGCAATGGTATCTTGTTGTACCCCAAATATCCATTAAGGAAACAACAAAACCCTTGTCCAACAACTTTCTTGAGCATTTTATCAATGAAAGGAAACGGAAAGTGATTCTTCCGAGTTGCATCATTTCATCTCCTATAGTCAATACACACACTCCATCCGGCGACATTTCTCATTGGGTTCAATTCATTATTCTCATTCTTTACCACAATTATCCCTCTTTTCTTAGGCACAACATGGATTGAGATGATCCACATACTGTCAGAAATAGGGAATACGATTCCTGTATCTAGAAGCCTGGCCACTTCCTTTTGTATAACCTCTTCTAACTTCTCTTTCTAGTTTCCTTGTGGTTTTACCACAGGTTTACTATTTTACTCCAAAAGGATTTTATGGATGCACAAAGCAGGATTAATTCCCTGAATGTCAGCTATCACCCATCCAATAGCCTTCTTGTACTTTCTCAGAACATAGATCAACTTCTTCTCTTGTTACCCTGTCAGATAAACAAAAATGACCATCGAAAAACTATCAGGAGGTTCTAGAAAAACATACTTCAGGTGTGTGGGAAGGACTTTGAGCTCCAAGTTTGGTTTGCATCCCTCCTTCATTAATTCTCTTTCATTTACCTCCTGTTCATCAGAATCTAGATCCTCAGCTTCCTTCCTGACCTGTGGATCTTCATCCTCTATAGTGCTAGATTGAGTGATGCACCTTTTTAATGAGTTATCTACCAACTTGTAATGCTTTTACTCTTCTGCTAAATCAATCATAACGTCTATCTTAAAACATGAGTAGACATTTTCCTCGTCTTTAGGGAATTACATCATCTTCTTCATGTTGAAAACCACTTTTTCTTCCCCAACTCTAAGCATAAGTTGCCCTTCATACACATAAAGGATTTCTATGCCTATAGCTAAGAACATTCTCCCGAGAATTAAAGGAACCTCCTTACTCTCTTCCATGTCTACCACAATAAAGTCGTCGAAACACGAACTTGTACACCCAAACCTGAACATCTTTAATTTTACATTCGGGAATAATGGTAGTTTGGTTTGCCAACTGTAAGGATACCGGTATAGACTTGATGATTTCAAGCTCCCCTTCAATCTTTCTGAAAATGGACAAAGGCATTAGATTTATCGAAGCACCTGAATCACACAAAGCTTTGTCAAATCGAATGCATCCTAAAGAGCAAGGAATTGTAAAACTCTCAGGGTCACCATATTTCTTAGTAAGTTTATTCTGGAGGATGGCACTACATTGGGCGTTCAACTTGACCACAAAGATTTCTTCTAATTTCCTCTTGCTTGAAAAAATATCTTTCAAGAATTTAGCACATGCAGGGATCTGACAGATGCAATTGTCCGAGCATGTAAAGGAATTTCCCTCTTCAGCTTTTGAGGAAAAGTCAATGCAGGTCTGTCTTTGTTAGCTTCAAATTCTCCCTTTTCTTTCCCTGTTCCACCTTATATTACTCCCTCTTCAACTGGAATACTTGAAATTTTTTGCTCATTTTGTGTCCCATCTTGTCTCTTCATCACTTCAGCTTTTGACTTTTTACCAGAATCCTTCAGCATCTTTCCGCATCGTAGAGTCATTGATTTCACTTTCTTTAGATTCTTCTTTGTGTCACTGGGAAGTGTTCCTATAGTTCTCTCAGACAACATAGTGTCCATTTGACCCATTTGTTTCTCCAAGTTTCGAATAGCATAATTTTGAATTTCAAACCTGTCGTTTGTCTTAGTTATGAATGTGTTATGGTCTGGTAATAAATGTCTTCATCACATCCTCCGAACTTGGCTGATTTGATTTGAGGTTGTTAATTCTGCTATTGCTTCCTTTGTTGATTCTTGTAGCCTAATTGTGTTTGTCCTTGACCTCTAGGATTATTTTGCTGCCATTGGTTAAGACTACCATTGGCTGAACTCCAAGAAAATTTGGGATGCCTCTTTCCCGTGGCATTGAAGTTGGTTCCCCCTTGGTAATTACCTCTATTAAAATTTCTGGCAGCATTTACTTCTTCTTCTTAAATCGGGCCCTGTTTACACTCATGAGTTGGGTGTCCAAATCCGCAAAAATCACATCTTACCGGCGGCTCTGCTTGACCTTGAGCTACTGTCAGTTGTTTCACATCTTTGGCAATAGAAGAAATTTAAGTCTGCAGTGTGGTGTATGCATCCACCTGATTTACCCCAGCTACCTTTCTTCGTCAGTACAATCTGCAAGCCATTGGTTGGCATCTTAGGGTAGTTCATTCAAAATTTAAATGGATTAATTATGCATTTTCTTCATAAGAGGACCTCCCAATGGGTTGTTCAATATCCTCCAAGATGCTGGTGTCAAGCCTTCCAGAAATTTGTCAATTGCATCCAGGGCTCTATTCCATTGTCAGGGCATCGTCTCAGTAATTCTTTAAACCTTTCCCACGCTTCAAACACAGTTTCGGATTCAAGTTGTCTAAAGTTGTTTATTTATTTCCTCATTCTCGTTGTTCTTTCCGGTGAAAAGTACTTGTCAAGGAACTTAGTCATCATTTCCTCCCATGTGCGAATTGATCCTGAAGGTAAACTTCTCAGCCAAATTTTCGCGTCGTCTTTTAGAGAGAAAGGAAATGCCCTCAACTAAATTACATCGTCTGACGCCCCATTGTAGTGAAATGTGTTCATGATTTCATCAAAATCTATTAGGTGACTAATTGGATCTTCATTCTGCTTCCCTATGAACACAATTTTTTGAATAGCTTGAAGAACATTGTGCTTAATTTCAAAATTGTTGGCTGCAACATGTGGGCATCTTACACTCGATTGCATCTCATTGTAGTTTGACCTGGTATAATCTCTAAGAAATCTTCCATCCCTTGCCGAGTTTGATCAAATTGACAGGAGGGTGATTATTTCGTTGGTTTCCAACCTCCTCCCTGTCACCATACACAAGAGTAGGAAGTGGACTATTTTTGCGATTGGGGTTGTGTGGAACCTCGATAGCAGCTCTTCTTCTGTATGATCCATGAGGTTTTGACTAGATGACTGCCCAGAGACCCTTTCCGCAAGTTCCTTCCTCACGAGATGTAATGACTTTTCTAACTATGGATCGTATTAAATGATTTGCTGTGATGAAGATCGTGTCATACACCAGAGTTAAAAGTAGAACCTGTTACCTACAGTCAGAGAAAAATTGACCGGTTAAGTGTAACTAAAATAAAATAAAGTAAAAGCCTGAATTAATACACGAGATTCTATTTGAATAATATTTGTTGTCAATCCCCGGCAACGGCGCCAAAATTTGACTAGTGCAAAATTCAACATTATTTTCTTAAGTGCTTCGCTTGTCAAAGATAGTATAGAATAATTATCGTCTTCACAAGGATTGGTGAAATTAATATTTCAAACAAGACCTTGCTCAGTATTACTCAGGAAATAAAATCTTTAGAGTTTTGTGTGTTAAACCACGGGTAACAATTAACTATCAAGCTTAAATGGTAATGGGAACTTAGAGTTTCGATTCAAAGATTTACTATCAATGGGAGAAATAGAGCAACATGACAAGGATGGTGCCAAAGAAGTATTCAGGGTTAACAATCTTTTAAGGCTCGTTGACTCTTTCGATTCCAACGAATTATTTGCGATATTCCACTCTTCTTTAGAATGAACTTAATATCTTCAAGTTATACTAATTAAAACTCAAGAGGATGTGCTAGAACTAATCTAATGAACTTCATAGAAGGAAAACATCTCTCGAATATTTTCTTGTCTTGATTTCAAGAATAATTTAATAAGCTCTTTCGATTACTAAAAAGAATTGAACTTCAACAATAAATAATCACATAAATAATCACTAAAGTAATTCTCTTTCGATTAAATTAAAGTAATGAATAAGTTGCATAATGTTCAAAACTCCTTTAGAAAATTCTAGCAAAATAATATCGTCAACCCTTACATAAGTCTCAAAACACCATGTTTGTCAAAAATCTAAGATAAACTGCTCCATAATAGTCGCGATAAGCATAATAGAAGAAGAAGGAAAACTAGAAACCATTACAACCAAATTTCGATCCAAACAACTGTATTGAATCGATTGAAGAAAGTAGTGAAAACGTCAAAAACTTCCAGCTTCCAAGAGTCTCGTTCCCAAAACTAGCATAACCTAATTAGATTAGCTAAAACATTATATAGTCCCAGGGGTTTGTCCGTAAAATGCCAAAATTAGCCTCGAATTAAAACCCCTCGCTCGCACGCTGCGATCGCATAGCAGGACAGCCCTTTGCACAACTTCTTAGCACACAATTTCTTGTCACTACTTCCTCTACAGATATTTCTCGTCACTACTTCCTCTACGCGAAGTCTTGTGTGGTGATGCTTCAGGCTACACGATCGGGCGGCCTTTTCCTTCAATTTTCAGCTTGTTTCTCCTTCAATTCTGTCTTGTTTGTCAAGTTCGATTTAATTCGACCCACATAACAAACGATGCAATTCAACACCATCACACGCATAATATCACTATCTTCACATGAAAAACACATAATATATGCTCATAAAACTCGAGGAATATATAACCATCAGTCGGATGCCAAAGCATGTTAGTCGCAATTGGGGACGACGATTGCGATGGGTCGGGTTTAAGTCGGGTCGCATTCGCGAGAGGTCCTTCGCGATCGCGAAGAAGGACCCCTGAGCAGCATTGTTTTATTCCCAAAAATGTTATTTGACATTTCATTTCATATCTTGAGCTAGAGACATCGATTTTGGGAGATTCTTGAAGGGATTTTCCAGTTTCACCACGGGCGTAAGAATCTAACCTCCCGTTTACTAATTAATCATGTAATCACGGATTTTAGCATTCTAAATCATTATTTGGGTTGGAATTGGGATTTCAAATCCTAAAGTTGAAATTATACTGTCACACCCCGATCTTACTAGGGTGTGATGGGCACCCGACCCCATATTCGGAGCCGAGCGAACACGCTAACTCTTATTACACATATAAACTTATGAATCAGTTAGAAATGAATACATAAAAAAAAAAATTTCATAAGTAAAATCTGACATCATACAAGATTCGTGACACGAAACATAATAACATATCGGTACAACGGAGCCGCTTTCGGACGACAACTGAACACCCGCGACTGCGTACGCAAAGTCTCTAACCGATCAAAGCATCATAGCATCTATACTCGACTCGGAAGCACTCGGGACAAGTGGAGCCTACCAACTCTCTTTGGAACATCCTCTATGCTAGACTCGGCTCATCCGGGTATACCCGTGCGGCATGAAACGCCCCCCGAAGAAAGAGGGGTCGGTACGAGCTATGTGCGAGTATGTAAGGCGAGAATAGCAACATAGTAAGAGATATAAGCATGAATAATAACAGAATATCATATCGTGAGGTAAAGGAATAACCGTACATATGAACCATAAGCTATAGGAAACATAGAACATATCATAGGATAGCGAGGAGTAACTTTGTGCATATAAGTGCCCACAGGGGCGGATGCCGTACATGCTTATCTTTCTCTAAAAAAAATATTTCTTTCGTATATACGAGAAAATAGAACATATTATATTGCCGGCGTCGGCGACCGATCCATTTAACCATAAATATATATATATATATCCCGCGTCGGGCATCCCGCGTCGGGATGATATCAAGTCAAGTACGGATACATGTACCGTGTGTATATCCCAGCGTCTATAGCGCTCTGCCCTTTTCCCCATCTTCCCCATATACATATAAATACCTATATATCATACCATAGCATGCAGGGGAGCCCAAAGGAAAGCTATAACTCGATCGGAGTGACGTAAGGTCGGTAACCTCCGATTATATTATGGAATAACTATGGGCGCTTGTCTCGCCTTGAAGGAGCAATAAATATAGGGTGAGACTATTAATGAAGTAATATCATGAGAAAACATAAAGCAAGATCATAAGGCGTCGTTTCGTATACTTTGGAACCTTTAAAAAAATAGTCATCATTCATGAATAGAGTTGAGAATTCAGAAAATAGCTCAACGTTCTCATATCATTACTGAAATCATAAACTTGGAACTTTCAATCATGGAACCATCATATAAACATTTTCTTCCTTGACATCATCCATGTCATTGTAGAACATATTCATCGTCCTCGTCATAGAGCTTACTTTGTCATAAATCTTTGTTTTGGGAAAAAATACGGGCACTTTGGAAAACATTTACGAGCTATCAGAGAAGAAGAATCATGCCTTGGAATCACTAGATTGGTTAAAGCACTATTGTTTAATAATCGGAATGATAACCAAAAGTTTTCCTTTAATTTTAGTGCGGAAACAAGTCAAATAGAACAAAAGGAGAGAATTCGGGAGTAGCGGGCCCACCTCGGGTCAATAGAGGTGGCGTACACCAAACTACATACAATAAGCTTCTTGGGGCCATTTATGAGGGTTTTATTGTAGTCCGGTTTCGTTTGACAAGTTATAGATGTTGGGTGCAGTTATTCAATAAAATGTGAAGAACTTAATTCAATTCTATTGAATGAAAAAGGGCTAATTTCAAACTCGGATTTCTAGAATTGGAGTGGTCCCCGAGGCACGTATCCAAGCCTATTACGTCTAAGACATGCCAAAGAAGAGAGGGTGAAGCCTTACGTACCTTTTTCGCCTCTTACGCCACTCCAAACTCGAGTTCCAAATTCGCCAAAATCTACAATTTGGTCACATTTGCCAAACATTAATTTGAGCATTGTAGAAGTTGAATCTTAAAGTAACACTTGTCTACCGAAATTTCGGCAGCACTTCCCCTGTACATACACCATCCCCAAAAAATTCAACTTGGCTAATTTTAATCAACAACAATCCGGGAATTCAACCCGGCCAAACCATCAACAATACCAACAATTATTCTAGCAACACTTCAACATTCAATTCAAAACGCGTACTAACATTTGTAACTTCTTTCTACAAACTTTAACGACTTTCAATTACATTCAATTCATAATTGCTTACATGTTTAAGTTCGGATCCGCAACCACCCAAACTATATTCAAGAATTCTTCAAACCATCTATACAATATTCATATAATCCAATTCATATGCTATGCCACCCAATTTCTTCCAAATGGAGTAACAACAACAACAACATATTTTCTCCTTCCAAATTCATGAACTATACTAACAACCCATACACTAGCAATATTGTTTTCCATATATGTAAGAAATAATATTATGATTACATTGGCTTCCATAACCACTCTCAACACTTGCCACTTCAACCAACACTATCAACTTCCATTGCCAACATATAATTCATAACATCCACAAACAAAACACTAAATAAAATCATTAAACCATTGTTCTCACCACTACACATATACACGGCCATATTACTACTACACGGCCACATTCACAACACACATTATTTTCATAGTTTTCATTCATTTCTCCACACTACAACATTCACAACATCCATAATACATAAAGAAGATTGAATTCTTACCTCTTCTTCTCGATTTCTCAACTTGGCTAAAGTTGTCAACTTGCAACAAAAGAAAAATTCTTGCTTCAACAACTATATCATGTTAAAGAGCATCCTTGAATTGGTAGGAATACATGAAGAAACAATTTTTTTGGACAAGATTTCATGGAGCCAAATTTCCATGGTTATGGCCGAATATGGCCTTATTTTCTCCTTCTTCATTTTTTTTGTTCTTTCTTTCTCTCTTGAATAAAATGATGACCACCCTCACATATATATACATATAATTCCTACACTCATGTGAGGGGCACATGCCCTTTCTAAATTTCTCTAGAAATTTCTCTTTTTTTTTTGTTGAATTTATCAAAGATGACTAATTATTTGTCATCATCTTTTCTTCTTCTTTTTTTTTTTTTTTTGTCACATGGCCAATATGGCCCCTTCTTGGAACTTTCATGAACCTTATGCGAAATTTCCATTTTACCTCGAATTTTCCTCAATATTACCATTTTGCCCTTAGCGCTTCCACATTATTTCCATGAACCATTTTGCGAATTCCTCTTTTTACCCTTAACCTTTCTCAATATTTCCATACTACCAATGTTCATAAATAATATTTATAACCAACTTGTATATTAAAATACATTTGGAAGATGGTCATTCCCTTAACTTACCACGACCACCGTGAAATATCCGAACGCACAAAACACGGGATATAACATCAATCCTTGAAGCCGAATTGAAGTAGCATTTGAGTCATTTTTGGGATTTCCTTTTGTGTCGAAATTATATTTTTGCCCTCCAGAGCTCGGAGTCAATTTTTTGGGTTCAAAGTAGTAATAGAGCAATATGGGTGTCTACAAAATTGTGATTGCTTCTGTGAGATATGAATCTCTTGCTTGTTGATTATGTGTTCTCATCACTCTGTAATTCTCGTTGAAGGATGAAAAAGAGATAAATTGAGCCTTTACCTTTAAAGAATTGTTGCTTATTATGTGTGCATGTCATATCCATGCTTTCATATGGTATCTCATGCATATTACACCTGAGGATACATATGGTGATGTCTTATGAGAAATGATTTCGAGTAGAGTGTTGTGATTGATAGCCAAATTTGAGCTAAATATTGAGGTTGAGAGCTGAATTGGCTAAATGTTGAGATTGACAACCGGATTGGATGAAAACCAATAGAAAATGGTTCTGGGTGGTGTATGAACCTCATGAGTCCCCCATGGGTCACGCATCCTTATTAAAGAAGCGTGTGTATACCGATTGTTAGATGGCCTTTGCATTGCATTTGCATATCATATCATTTCATCGACTCTCTATTTTTTGCTTAATTGGAAGATTGGTTAAAATGTTATTATCTGACTTGATTGATTTCTTAGATATCTGTTGAACTTTGCAAATTACTTATCCTTTAATTTTTGGATTAAGATAATGCCCTTTTGAGCTAATAGTTGTTAAGTGTAGGAGTAAGCATTCGAAAGACCAACCCTCACCGCTATTTTAGTTTAGGATCGGTCAATGATGCAGCTGAGTACACATTGTTTTCTGGTACTCACTCTACACTTGTTGTACCTTTTTGAGTCCAGAGTCTATTCCGAGCACCAGTAGAGCGTGTGGAGTCACCAACCATTGAGGCGACTCTTTGGAGTATTCGGAGTGAGTTGTTGGTTGATCCGCGGCACCAGACTCCTTTCTTTATTTTATTTATGTCTTTTACATTCTCAAACCGGGTATTTGAGATGACTTATCAGACTTGCATCTTTTACTCTAGTAGCTTTTGTACTTATGACACCAGGTTTTAGGGTGTAGTACCTTTGTATATTCATGATTATGAGATTTATTTTATGATATTGAAATGGCTTACTTTATTCTTTCTACATAATTAACTTGTTAAGATTTGGCTTTATCGGTTGTGGATGTTTCTCTTACCAGGTGGGTGTAAGTGCCTTCACGGCTTGGAATTTGGGTCGTATAATTTGGTATCAGAGTTTTAGTTCACCGGTCTCATGAGTGCAACAGCAATGTCTAGTTAAGTCTTGCGGATCGGTACGAGGAGCTCTGTACTTAGAGAGGATATAGGACATTTAGGAAAATTCTACTCTTTCATTCTTTATAATGCGTACTTGATTCTATTGGACTCTAAAAGTTTTCGAATCACTCTCGCATAAATGGTGAGGACACGATCGACTCCAGCTGGAGACCAGGAGCCAACACATGTACCCACACCCGCTGCTAAAGTTGTTGCATATGGAGAAGGCAGGGAACGTGGTAGGGGCGAGGCAGTGGTAGAGCCTGTGTTACTATACCAGCCAGAGACTGAGCACCAGCGGCTGCTCCAGGCCATGCTAGGGATGTGTCTCTAAACTTAGAGGTTGTTCCGGAGAAGGAGCCGATTCAGGCAGATGAGGTTGGACTTGCACAGGTACCACTTGGGTTCGTTGCTACTCCAATTCTTAAGGATACTATGGTGCGCATGTTGGGCTTTCTTGAGGGTATGGCCCAGGCGTGCATACTACTAGTCACTCCAGATGGTTCTCAGATGAGAGTCGGAGCTCAGACTCCCGATCCAGTGCTTGTTCCAAGATTTCGAACCTAAGGGCACAGCCAGCTGCTATTGTAGCTCCTCAATTTATGGGCATGCCAGTTCTGGTTGCTCCACACCCAATTGCTTAGCCTACTATGACTGTGAAGGAGTTGAAGAGGTTTGATCAGTTGGAGAAGATGAAGCTACCATGGTATGATGGACACCCAGAAGATGATGCTTATGAGTTCTTGATTAGTTTCCATGAGAGGGTGCATAACCTAGGGTTGGTTGAATCCAACTGAGTTGACTTTATAGCTTTTCAAATGATCGGACCCGCCAAGCAGTGACATCTCGCATACCCTCTTATATGATTCATTCTAGATGCTCCGATAGAGATGATGCAGGATTTAGAGTCAGTTGGTTTAGATAAATGTGTGAATGTGCGCGCACTTCAAAAGCGTTTTTTGGTTGAACACATTCTAAATCCTGAGGCACAGAGCCAAAAGAGAAATGGAAGCCATTCGGTAACTACTCTCTTTCTTAACCCCCTCTCTAATTTATGGGCCAAAAAGTGGACTTTTGACACTGAGTACGTCTTAAAGACTCTTTTAAATTGAGGGAAAAAGAACGAAATCGAATAATCACCTTGATTGCAAGAGAAATTTATGGAGAAGACGTGTAATAATAGATTTTTTTAAACGTTAAGGGAGAAAATATTTATTAACCCAAACTTCTATTGGGATAATTATCCCACCTTTATCATATTGTATTTGCTTGACTTATTAAACTTCATCAAAACTTAATTAGTGGCAGGCAGCTAATGTGAATGCAGAATTTGTCATTATTAGATATCTAATGTGTACGGTCTTTTCTTAATTACTGATTTAATAGAGCTATGCTGTACGTGGTAGTAAATTTTGAAATTAATTTGGCGTGCATGTGATGTACTCCTCATAGTATAAAATAAATACTCCCTCCGATCCAGAATAATTGAGGTTTTAAGCTTGGACATATGGATTAAGGAATTCTCTCATTCCTAAAATTTAATAGGGGTTTTGACTTATACACCCTTAATTATGATTCTCTTATCTTTTTAGGTTGACATAATTATTATGGGATATGAAAATGTATCAAGGGGTAAATTTGAAAAAGAGAACTAAATACTTACTTGATTTTGTAAAACATCAATTATTTTAGACCAACTTTTAGAGACTAAAACCTCAATTATTTTGGACCGAAGGGAGTAACATACTTGGATTCCCCAGATTCATTTTTTAAGAAAGTAACTCTCTGAGTCTTGCATTTGATACAAAGATTCAAGATTGAGAATAAAAAGATCTAGTAATAGTATTGCATATGGGACAGATTTGCTTTATGACATCATTTATTTGACTTAAACATAACTTGTAGAAGTGTAAAATCATGTGTATAAAGTAACATAACTCTATATTTTCTCTTATGGGAGCAATAGAATTGCTTTCACATTTTAATTTGTAACCACAAAAAAATAACTTACTCTTCATCAAAGAGTTAATTAGTTCTGTTGAAGTACTTCTCAAGAAATCTGACAAACAAAACAATTCTGAGCAATGAAGAATTTTGAAGCATAAATAAAGGAATTCAATTATTGTCTTTGAGTGAGTATACTTATGCAAACTTCGACATAATATCATTGGTATCAACATTATGTCGTGTACTTATTTTGCGAATCCACTGTTCAAAAGTTTTTAAAAAAAGTTCAAACAGAAAGAACCAAATTCGATTACATCTCACATTCACATATCCCCTTATGAATCGTTCAAGATGCTTCAACAGAGATAACCCAGGACTTAGAGCCAGTCGATTCAGAACAGGATGGACACTCACATGTTTAAATGTTTTTCATATTGTTATAGCTTTTGAATTGTGCACCACTGCTGTCTACGGGGTCTATATTGGTTGATCTTGCACACACAAGGGAAAAAATTGTTCGAGGCGCATAGGCAAAAGACAAGTGGAAACTGTTAGGATCGAGCTACTTCTACGCACTCTAAGAATCAGATTCTTAGAACAGTTTGCGTAAGAAGGTAATGCAGCGGAATAGAAAAATCAACACAAGAGTTTCACTTGGAAAACTCCTTGCT
This sequence comes from Lycium ferocissimum, assembly GCF_029784015.1. Taxonomy (NCBI): domain Eukaryota; kingdom Viridiplantae; phylum Streptophyta; class Magnoliopsida; order Solanales; family Solanaceae; genus Lycium; species Lycium ferocissimum. The sequence continues at coordinate 32,847,262 of NC_081346.1, forward strand.
CAAGGGAGTCAAAAACCATGACCTATCTTTCCTACAGGATTTCCCAAGGTCTTCACTAAATTAGGAGCCCTTAAAAGGTGACAATAACCTAAGGACCTGTTCCTCGAACAGTCCACCTAAATCACAATCCTTACAAAAGTTTAATCAATGAACACCTATTACACAATATTTAGGTAAATGGGTGGAACCACAACAGAACCTAACCTAGACAAACCAAAGAACATTATGATAAATCTTGATAAGCTTGGGTTCTTCATCGTCGTGCAGGTGGCTCTTCTAAGACCAAGTGTTGACTGCGCTCACTTAAGTCTCTCGTTGGAATGTTGTGATTTGTGATTTGTGATTGTGGTTGAGCTCCAAAGTTTTTTGGTGTTGTGTATATATAGTAGTAGTTGTCGCCTTGAATAATTGACTCCAAGCATGTTTTGGTTTCATTAATTGTACCTGAAAATCAAACCTTGTTCGACTTGGATCTTTCTTTCTTTCCTTGTATTTGTTTGCACGTCGGCTTCCTTGTCCTACTACAATGTTAATTTCCATGTTGATCAACTTAGGTATTTATATAGTATTATCATAACTTGAAATCCAACTCTTCATCAAATAAGAATCAGTTAATATTCCATCTTCTCTAATGTCGGTATGAAACAACTTGCAGTCTCTAGTTGCGTGGTAAGGATCAGTTCCTTTGGGTAGTTCCTTTGTTGATATAAGCTCTGCTTCACTGAAACCTTTGGAGATCTATTTCAATGTCTGGTTTTTCAAATGATCCCCTCCTTACATCTCCCTTGATTGTCATTGGGTACATTGTTTGTCAAATCATCAAAACTTCAATGTAAGCTCATGATCATTGAGTCAATAGGTACTCAACAGAAACAATACTATAACAAAATATGCAGCCACTTGGATTGCAATTGCATACATGATTCATTCACTTTTACTTGTCAACTATACTAAAAATACATTTTCACTTTTACGTGTCACTTTTAGCATATCAAGAGAATTGTTTTTCATGTTTCACCCTTAGCATTAATTACTTATTCTCAAATCATTTTCTACACCTAAAACTAATCATTTCCTAAACTGGACAGAGAACAGTGAATAGAGAGAATAGTAAAGAAACATGTGAAAAGTTTCTCTTGGTCCCATGCTTTTGTCTATTTCTTCCATGGTTATACATCTCATCAAATCCCATGCTACTTTCTTTCTTGGCTTAATGCATATGCGGCCCCCTAAACTTGATCTTTTTTTTCTATTTTAGCACCTTAACTAAGTGTTGTTTCTACTGAACCCCTGAACTCATCCTCAAGTGTGTCTATCAAACCCCCTAAATCTGATTTTTATTAGAAGCAGAAATTAAATTGGGGAAATGAAAGTAGAGTAATATTATAGACATGTGGTAAGCTATTCTTTAGGTCATAGTTGTCGGTTTCTGCTTATTCTGCTCTTCCACTGCCAGCTTAATTAAGAGTTACTCTTTTTTTTCCTCTCAATTGCTGCTAATCTTAGCTAAAAGATGACATAATTAAATTAGAATATATATTAGCATGTTGCTACATTGAAGATGGAATACTATGTAAGTCGAATTGTGTTTGATAGACACACTTGAGGACGAGTTCATGGGGTTCAATAGGAACAACACTTAGTTGAGGTGCCAAAATGGGAAAAAGAGGCAAGTTTAGGGGGCCGCATATGCATTCAGCCTTCTTTCTTTAATGTCTTAAGTCATCGACAAACCCTCGAACTTGTCTGTAAAATCCATTTAGACCCTCCGACGGAGACTCCTACCACTTGAACCCTTCAAGACCACTTTCTTGTGCCACTTAGACACAATTTGTTGACGTGGCACAGTGCGTGAAATACACTTGCTCTGAGTGCGTGAAACAATTTCAAATTATAATTTATTTATTTTTTTAGCTTGGAAACATGAAACTATAAATAAATAATCAAACAAGAAAATAAAAATCAACTAAAAAGGTAAGGTCATCTTCTTTGTTGGCCCACCCACCACCAATGCACCATCCTTGCCATTGCCGCCATCGTCGCCCCTCCCCCCAGTTTCTATTCCTTTAGTTTTTTATTTTTGGGTTATCTTTATTAAACATATGATACAATAATTTTCATTAAATGTAAACGAGCAAGATTCCGGCGAGAAAATATAGTGAGACCGCTATTGCCACCACCATCTCCCTAGTTCATCACCATCTCCGCAACGAGAAGAGCACGCCCATGACCAGATCTAGTCTCTCTTTTGCCTTAAAAACAGAATATAACAAGAACAACAATGGATTAGAACTGAGAAATCAACGAAATGGACTTGTTAGAAGATCTGAAATGGACAACTCCAAACATGTGATTTTCTTTTTATTTAATGCTTTCACCAGAACAACGCTGGAGAAGCATCAACACGACAGGGTGTCTCTTCGAAAATTTTGAGAGTTCAGTGTTAACGGAGAAATGAAGGAGAGGGGTGGGCATCTTGATTGTTTAATGGTTGCTCTGGTGAATCTGCTCGACGGGGAAACTGAAATATAAAAGAGAAGAAGAAGGAGGGGGGGGGGGGTGGCTGTTTGCGGAAGAAAGAGACCAATTTTTTTTTTTTGTTTAATTAAAATCCACGTGTCTCCGTTTTATTGGTTGTTTTGGCTTGTGAATTACAAGCACTTTTTATGTTTGGCTGCATATTAATTTTGTGTTCAAGTGGCACACTAAAAGTGATTTTGGAGGGTTCAACTGGTAGGAGTCTCAGTTGAAGGATCTAAATGAATTTCACGAACAAATTTGAGTGTCTGTCGATGACTTAAGCCTTCTTTAATCCCTCTCAAATTTATGGACCAAGGACACTTCAAAATAAATGAGTCTTTAAGACTTGAAAGATGGGGGGAAAGTACAATCTGTCCTCTTTTGTCAAGTTCTTAATCCTTGGAAACAAGCTCACAAAAATACATTCATTTGGAGCTTGTTCATAGATTTCGTTTCAAAAATCTGTCCACCTATGGAAATATAAATGTTTACTTATTAAACTAGCTCATTTTTTCAACTTCGAGTTTAAGTTTGAAAATTATATTTTAGGACTTTTCAAGTTTTTACTCACAAATTTCAACTCTATTTATATGTCCAAACATGAACTTCAACTTTCAAATATCAACCAATTTATGTCTAAATGCCTACTTAGTGGCAGATAGCTTATGTGCAGTGGCGGATCCAGGATTTTGATTCATGGGGTTTGAAAAAAATAATAAAAGCTAAATAATAAAAATAATGTTGTTAATGGGAATTGAACCTAGGTCGTTAAAGACAATTTTGAACATCAAGGATCGCTTGAGTTGACCTTTTGCATTTGTTCAGGGTATTCAAAAGTTAATATATGTACATAAACACAGAAAATCTATCTTATTTATACACTGTAATTTTTTGCCGAGGTGAACACCCTCGGCACCCTCTAAATCTGCCCCTGCTAATGTGCATGTAGAATTTGTCATGGGTACAGTTATTTATTTAACTAACAGAGTTATGTTGTACGTTGTACTCCCTCCGGTTCATAATAAGTGTCTGCTTCGTCTTTTTATTTTGGTTCAAAATAAGTGTCCACCTACAAAGTAAGAAAGAATTAATTTTATTTTTCTAGATTTGTCCTTGATGCTAAGTGATCAGATCCTCACACATATTAATTAAGTATAGTTTCGTCAAAATATCTATTTTTGTCTAGAAATTAGTATTTTCTTAAGAGATATACTAAAAGTTCAGTGAACACTTATTTTGAATCGGAGGAGTAGTAAATTTTATACTCCCTCCGTCCCAAAAAGATTGGCACATTTCGGTATTTAGAAACAATTTAACTTTATGAGATGATTTACACTTCACACAAATATTTAAGGCTTATTTTTTACCACACATTTCAAAAGTATTCCTTTATTCTTAAACTCCGTGCTAAATCAAATTAAGACAATCTGTTTGGGACGGAGGGAGTAATTAATTAGTGTCCGCTCATGTGATGTATTCCTCGTGTAAAACAATAAGGCACTTCCCAATATTCATCTTTTAACGGAAGATGCTTCCGACGTCATTTGACTAGGCACAAAATTTTAAAAAGAAACACTTTTAATAAAATTAAATTGTTTCTAAATATTAAAAGTGATAATTTTTTTGGGACAAGAAAAGTAACAATTTTTTTTAGGACAAACTGAAAGGGAAAGTATGTCACAAAAATTGGGACAGAGGAAGTACCACTTTATTTCTTTCCTTATATACTACTAGCGGAATAGTGGAATTTAGTATGAGCCCGTTTGGATTGGCTTATAAGTTGGTCAAACCAGCTTATAAGCCATTTTTAACTTATTTGAGTATTTAGTAAAAATAAAAAATAACTTAAGTTAAGTTAAAAAGTACTTAAAATAAATCAAAACCATGAAGTTGCTCAACCCAACTTTTTTTTTTTTGGCCTAAAAAGCTATTTTGATTTGACCAATAACTTTATCCTTTTATCCCTTATATTTTCTGTTAATTCCAATAATACCCTTACTTCTAAAAACCCTTTAAGCACTTTTATCCAAACACATAACTATTTATTTATAAAATAACTTTCAGCATTTAAAAAGCACTTTAAACACTTATGCTTAAAAGTCATTTTTTTCCGGCTAATCCAAACAGGCTCTATCACGGATAAGGATACCCTTAACCATTTCAGCCACTCAAGCGGTATGCCTTTTGTCCATTTTCTTTTTCTTTTTTGTTGAAGAACAGTACCCTGCCTTTTTTTTTTCTCTATATATCTTGTTTACTTACTGTATCTTTTGTGTGATTTATCCATTTGTTTGCTGATACTCATATTTGTGTTTTTCTCACATATAGTACTTGTTGCAGTGATTTTGTAGCTTTTTGCTACTACCAAATCCTCTTGTATTGCTGATCTGCGATTGAAAGGTTAGTATCCCTGAACTACTCGTCATTGATGTGATTAAACTTAGAGCAACAGAACACTTGTAGTGGCTGATCAAAGTTTAATTGAGCTCCTTGCACTATAAACATGAGTCCATTACTCATATTGTTACTCAATTATTCGAATATCTAGTAAATTCATGTTTCTTTTGTTTGTAACAGAAAAGTCATTTAACTATGTATGAATCACTCAGAAGGTCACTCAACCGGCTAAACCTACCTGTTATACCCTCTAAATTATCAACTTTTATCATTTTTTACACTCTTTCGATATTATGATATTTTTTCTCTTACCTATAGAACAAACAAATTTTACTTATAAAGTAAAAAAGTGAAAAATAATTTTCAAGCATATATAATGTTGAAATAATAAAATAATTGAGCATCGTAAAAAGAATTATTTAGAATAATTTGTTGGTATCAATGATTTTGATAATAACAACAAAAACTAAAAAATTACATAATTGAGAATGAAAAAGAATAAAAGCTTTAAAAACATATATTCAATGCATGTAATACAAAAAAAAATGGAGGTATATACTATGATATACATTATATATGCTTGAAAAAAGCGGTCAATTATTTTATTATTACACCATTATATATGCGTGAGAACTATATTTCAATATTTACCCTATAAATAAGATATATTTGTTCTATAGTTAACATAATATGGATTAAAAAGAGAAAAAAGTATCATAATATTTGAAAAGGTAAAAAATGACAAAGGTTGATAATTTAGAGAGTAAAATAGGTATTTAGCCAGTTGAGTGACTTTCTGTGTGCTATAGTCTATAGACATAGTTAAGTGATTTTTCCGTTACAAACAAAAGAAACATGACTTCGCTGGGTACTTTCAGATAGTTGAGTGACCATTTGAGTGATGGCCTCTATATATAGTGCATACACTATATTTAGGATACTCTAAACTTTTGGAAAATGCATAAAGATTGAGATCCAAAAGGTTAAATCAAGATGTTAATGGGTAATAAATTAATCCACTTAAGCCCTATAAACATATAAAAGATGTGAAAATAGCATACAATTATGATAGGTATCAACATGGCAGAGCTAGGTGACACAAGGGGGTTTGTTAATGGGTAATAAATGAACCCCTTTGCTAAAAACTTACAATGTATATACAAGGTCAGAAGTATTTTTATGTACATCTAATAGATGTTGAATCCCCGTTGTTTCTTAGTGCGTTTACTTCTTTATATTTTGAATCTCCTTACTGAAAATTCTATCTCCGCCACGGGTTATCAGTCGCCAAGCCTTCAGAGTATCATGTCCACAGAGAACCAGATGGGTGTGATTTTGGACATCTAAGGTCTGATATATCCAGAAATGAGCTTGCTTTGCATAAAATGCGACACTAAGATAATAACCATAAATAGATTGGACTTTTTTTTTTGTTTTTTTGTTTTTTGAAACAGGTAAGTATTAATAGATTGAACAAGATTAGGAATGGGCATCGGAAAAAGAGTGCTAGTAGCACATTAGACATAAAACTAGAGAATTTTACCAGAGATAGTTTGACCATGCACTAGTATATAGGATAAAAGGTAGACCTAGAACTAGTGGAGAGATATTGTATTGAAAGAGCTGTAGTATTTTGAAAAAATGTTGTTTCGCTAAGCATATAGGGTATACAAACTAATAGAAAGAGCTTCCGAAATGAAGGGGACTAAACAGGAACAAGAGGGATCCTGCTCTGTTGTTGCACTTACATTAGGTCCGGTTTTCTTAGTAGTCTCTTTACTCATGTTAGATACTTGTATGTCACATTCAAGTACGCATGAGATTTAAGGAACCTTTAGTTATAAGAAGCCTCTAATTTGCCTTTAAATACAAATTATTTATCCGTATTGGAATGAAAACGTTCCAGATAGAGCAGAATGGATATAGAGGATTCATATTGCCAACTCAAGTAGTTTGGAATTGCAACACTGTTTGATTGTTAATTATGTTGAATAAAAGAAACTTCATATCCAAAGTGATAAAGAATTGCATCATTAATTTGCATTGAAACAGTACAAAAGTATTGAAAATTTTGAGGGTGAATGAAAACTATATCAAGTGAAGCAGGATACATAGGATAGAAAGTTTGCAGGGATTTTCACAAATATCCTTATGCATGTATATTGATGACCATTAAATATAGGTACAAGATACTGCCAAAGACTGAAAAATTACCTGATCTTCTCTTTGTTTTGACCTCCCTTTTCACAACTTCGCAAATAATGTTATTTCTAACACCTTTGACCCCTTGTAACTTGCAGCTTTCAGGTCATAAATGCATAGGACCAGCGGGAATACCAGATATGGCCTATGCTAGTGTTGCTTCTCTTATGACAACAATAGAACTGCTCTTAGCATCCAATACGCCAATGTAATCTCTAATTTGTGACCACAGAGAAGAATTTCTCGCTCTTCATGAAGAGGCTTCTCTGGTGAACCTAAAGTCATCCCGATCGTCGGAATAGGGGGAATCGGTAAAACAACTTTAGCAGAAGAAGTTTACAATGATACGTATTCTTTCTCATTTTGATGTTCGTGCCTGGGGTACTATATCTCAGCAACACAATGTAAAGGAAATGTTGTTGAGCTTTCTGCATTCTACAAAGGGTGACACATTTGACATGGACGATGAGGCAGATCTAGCTGACTTGCTGCAAAAGAGTTTAAAGGGTAAGAGATATTTAATTGTCGTGGATGACATGTGGAGCAGTAAAGCATGGGATGACGTGAGGCAATGCTTTCCAAGTGAAAACAAGGGGAGTCGAATATTGTTGACTACATGTTACACTAAAGTAGCTTGTCATGCTGGCGCAGAGAATCTCTCTTTGCAAATGGGATTCACACACCCGGATGAGAGTTGGAACCTTTTTTAAAGTATCGTGTTTGCAAATGAAGCATTACCATCTGAGTTCGAGACTATTGGGAAACAAATTGCTGACAAATGTCATGGTTTACCACTAACTATTGCCGTGATTGTTGGGCTTCTCGAATCTAAAAGGACAATAGAATATTGGGAAAATATTGCTAAAGATTTCAAGTCAATCACAAATGATCCCGATAAACAGTGTTTACAGGTACTTGAGGTGAGTTACAATCACTTGACCAGTGATCTAAAAGCATGTCTTCTCGATTTTGCAATTTTCCCAGAAGACAGTGAGATTCCAGTGGAGAAATTGATGAGATTATGGATGGCTGAGGGGTTCCTGACGTTGGGAAAAGACTTGAAAGGAGAGGCTGAGAAGTGTTTACAAGATCTTATCGGCAGATGTCTAGTTCTCATCAGCGATAAAAATTGGGATGAAACCAAAGTTAAGTCATGTAAGGTTCATGATCTAATATATGAGCCATGCTCGAGAGAAGCTCAAAGCCGAAACATTTTTATCATAAATGACTTTGTACGTTATGGTTTTGATTTCAATGAGGATTTGGATGAATATGTTCAACTCAGAATGCATAGCTTGCAGCCCTTCAAGCGATGGACCGATGATAGTTTTATGTTTGACTTTAGGGACCTTCTTACCCCGCGATATCAACATTTGATTAGGACAAAGACAGATAACGGAGACAACAATTTCTTGAAACAAACTCGAACCCGTTCTATTTTGTCTCTTCGTGCTGGGTCTTTTACTTATATGCTGGATGAAGACATTTTTTATTTCTTGTTAATCAGAATCTTGGACTTGAGTTCCATATAGTTAACAAGTTTCCCTTCTGAGATACATGCCGCATTTGGCTGAGTTACCTAGAACTGTACAGCACGAAAGGGGATTTGAAAGTACCTCCAGAAATTCGTGATCTATGGAATCTGCACACATTCATTACTGAAGGGCAATATTCATACGCAGAATTTCCAGAACAAATTTGGGAACTAGCGCAATTAAGGCACCTCGGAGTGTATGGTTTTGATTTTCCAAATCCTCCAAGTGTATCTGTTGATGAGAAGAGTAAGTTGTTTTTTTCAGACATACAAATTATTTCTCCAGACCCCACTTTGTGGGATTTCACTAGGTATGTTGTTACAAACTGTTTCTAGCTTGTCTCCATGTTGTTGCACAAAAGAGGTCATGTCAGGGATTTGGAATGTTAAAAAGATAGGAATTTTTGGAGATCACGGCGACTATGTATGTTTTGGAGAATCTAGATTTTTCGACAATCTTGCCCATCTACATCAACTTGAAACATTATGTTTTCAACTTTAGGAAGCATTATGTTTCCAACTTTATATTCCATGGACCATGGACATCAAGTTTTCACCAATGAACATTCCAAGTGCAAAAGCATTACCAGCAACACTTGAGAAATTAAAGTTGTGCAGAACTAGTCTAAGGTGGGAGGACCTGAGCATCATAGGTGAATTGCCTAACCTTGGGGTGCTAAGTTGTTAGTTGCTTGTATTGGCAAAGAATGATATCCAATTGCAGGGGGATTTACTCGGTTGAAGAATTTGCTAATTGCCCATCATGACTTCAAGTATATGAAAGCCACAAATGACAATTTTCCCGTCCTTGAGCGCCTAGTGATTAGAGATTGCCCAAGTTTGGAAGAGATAACCATTGACTTTGTAGATATCAACACACTACAACTAATTAAGTTAGAAGATTGTTCACCTAAACTCAAGGCTTCTGCTGTATAGATTCAACGAGAACAAGAAGACATCGGGAACAAACCCGTGGATGTTTGTATCCTACGATATGGTGGTGAGTATAACACTACATACCATAATGAACTTAAACATATATTTATAGAGTTTACACTTGTTTCTCGTTTCCACAATGTTGTACTCGTTCAGTTGCAGTTCTTTTACTTTTTTTAGCTTTTCTGGTTTTGATTAATACACATAACATTTGGATGACAAAATGCTTTATTTTGATTGTGTAAATAAAACATATTTTAGTAGTTGTAGCTAAGCGATGTTCTTTCTTACGGTGATCCATGTGAGTACAATATTATATTCCTGAATGTATTTTCAGTAATTGCTTTTGAAACGTAAAGTGTATGTGTCTTTTTATAGTGACCAGCTAATCATTTCAACAAATTAATTTGATTTAAAAAATGCTAACTGAATTAGAATCACAATGCCGATCAAAATGGTGTTAGATGTCGTTATTTTGTGTGGTTGCAGCTGAGTATTTGCCTTTGAATATTAGGGGCCTTTCATACATAAGGATTTATAATGTTGGAGTTATAGTTTTAGCCTCCAGGTGGAGCGAGGATTTCAACGTTATGGGTTCTGAATTTTAGAATGACAACTTCAAGTGGTAATAACTGAGTTCTAAATTTAATATTTGTAGTATTTAATAAATTTCTTAGCATAAATAGTACATTTTTTGAGCAAAAGTTACTGGATTCAGCTGAACATGTATTTGGGCTTCTTCCACCTGGGCCTTGTATTAAAGAAAAGACTCCAAGATTCTTTACTTCTCTGACTTCATTTAGCTTCTCTCAACCATTCTGCAGCAAAGTCAGCATTAGAAGAGGAGGATGAGGATGAGGACGACAACGAAGACAAGAGGTAAAAGAAATATTTTCTTTTTACAGTTACCAAACAATAATTTTGATGGACCTGGTTTATTTAACAAAACAATGCAAATTAGATTAGTCCAGTAACATAAAATAAATAGGTTTTTAATATTGTATTTCGTGTAACTGTAAGTGAGATATTTGCCACTTGAAGCTTTTGGAACTTTCTTGTTACCTTTTTTATTTATAGATGAGACTTGGAAGGGTGTCATGCTTATAGAAAGACTTGTGTATATAGTAGTGAAATAATTCATTACTGCTTTAGGAGCTTTATTTTTAAGCTTTAAAAAACTAAAAATCATTTTCTACAAGCTGCGAACTTCTACACATGTTATGCATTTATTTTGCGAATTCAGTTGTCAAAATTATGTTGATTAAAGCTCATGAACCAAAGTTGAATTTATCCAACTTATCCCCTTATGGCTAGTTTTGTGACTTAGCTTCTTAACTTATAGCTAGTGGTGAAGCCATGAATTCAATCTAGGAGATACTGAAATAGAAAAAATTCTTATGCCAAGGGAATTCAACAACTTATACATATGCAAAAAAAAAAAAAAAAAAATTTAGCTCATAAAAAATTCTCGAACCCCTGTGCCTCCGCCCCTACTTATAGCTGACCGTGTTTTTTGTCTGTCTCTGATGAATATAGAAATAATTTACAACTGTCGGATGCTATTCCATAGCTATGGACTGGAGTGGGAGGATTGAAGTTCAGGGATTCAGTTGATCCTGGTCAATGGTCATAAAGATTGTAAGACTTTTAATTTTTGTTATCTTATTCCATTCTTGGAATTCATCATCATGTTTACCATGTTTCAGCAATCTATTGTTACAAGGTGATTGTGAATTCAGTATACTGAAATAATGGAACAAGACTTGTTTAATACCTCATATCTGAGTTTGATGAATTTTTAGTACAACTGGTAGTCTTTGGATATTACTGCTAGTTGAAAAGCTTGAGACTCACCATGCCCTCAATCATCAAATATGAAGGATATGAACTTTCTTCTTTATTCTATTCTAATACGTTTTAAAGAAGTTTCTTCCCTAATCTTCTCTACTACAGCATTATCATCACTGTGGATGATTTATTTCAGCCCAAATCCATGTGCTAACTACAGACTATGCAGGTATACCATTTTGCCCCATTTCATTTCATTTCATTTCATTTCATTGATAAGGTAGTATTAGTAGTGAAACTAAAGAATACAAGCTATAAAACAGAACATACCGCTGCACAAATCGGGTGGAAGTGACTTACTGATATAGCACCAGCACCAATACTGAGACTGAAGCCTATGAAGACAACAAGTAAAAGCGAGTTCCTGCTAAGGAAATAAAGCATAATCACGCCACCATGTACAAATGTGATTGGCTCACTTCAACTGAATCAAAATATGACCTCGAACTAATCAAGTGTGTCCAGCAGCAATACTAATAGTAGGATCTTGCTCGATCCTTGGGCTGTCTTATCGTTTTGTTCGGATCGTTCTCTGATTTTGGTCCAGAGACCCTAAGTCTGGCTTCAGGCATGTGGAATTTTTGAATTTTTTACGGCTACAAAAAGTACAATGCTTTTCTTTTGTATACAAGTGTAATCTAATAGGGAAAACTAAGTGATGAGTCAAAGTTGAATGCCCTGAAGCTTGTCCGTCGTATGCTATATATAATGGTCCAAATGCTTGGAGTCCACGACTGACTTGTAGGTCTTGGTTCGTCTGTTGAACTGTATCGACCGTTGGGTTGATATTTCCTCCTCGATCTCCATAAAGGTTGTTGAGGGAGTTTGTTAGACATGCACGTTGTCCTTTGAGACTCGGTCAAAGGGGTTGGAAAGTAAAGATACGTAGCAGGTATAATTATGAAAGCTTCTATATTATTCATGATGTGCAAAAGCACTTTCTCTAAAAGAGATGGACCCAACAATAACTCCTATATTATAGGAGGAGTATTCATACGTTACTGTAAATTAGCATACGATAATACTAATCCTATGAGTTGTAGATGACTAACTAATAAAATAAAATCTATACAATTTAAGGAAACGTAGCAGCAATAAAATAGAATATGCACAATAACATGGAACTGGGAGTTATGCTCCAATACGCCCCCGCAGTTTGAAGGGGAGATCAACAACCTTTAACTTGGGAAGATGTTTGAGAAATAGCAGTCGAGATAAAGGCTTTGTAAGCGTGTCTACAGGCTGATCTGCAGCATGTAAATACTGAACAAACACCTGGTTCCGCCGCACTTTATCTCTAACAAAGTGAAAATCAACTTCGATGTGGTTCATCCAGCTGTGTAAGACTGGATTTCGACAGAGATAAGTGGCACCAACATTATCACAATAGATTATTGGTGGATCAGGCAGCAGCATATGTAGTTCTGCGTGAATTTTTTTAACCCAATTGATTTCAGTTAGAGCAGAAGCTATAGCACGATGCTTTGCTTTAGTGGAAGGAGTAACAGTACGCTGCTTCTTAGATGACTACTAGTAGGATTTTGACCAAGATAAAGAATATATCCAGAAGTAGAAGTCTTATCATTAATGTTGCCGGCCCAATCCGCATCAAAATACATAAATAACCAAGGAAATGTCTTGCTCGTAGTCTGTAAGTAATGATTTTTGGTATGCTGAAGATATCGCCAAAATCGTTTAACAAAAGACCAATGTGTTTGTGTAGGAGCATGCATAAATTGAGACAATTTTGTCGACGACAAAGCTTATTTTTGGTCTGGTAAGTGCCAAATACTGAAGCTTACCAATTACTTGGCAATACAAGGTGGCATCCACAGAAGGTGTACCATCCTTTAGGGATAGCAAAGTAGAGGAACTCATGGGTGTGTGAACAAGCTTACATTCAGACATTTTATGGGCAGCTAGAAGATCAGAAACATCCTTGGCTTGAGAAAGAACTACTCCATCTGTCGCTCGAAGGACCTCAATACCCAAGAAGTAGTGCAGTTGTCCAAGATCTTTGAGAGAGAATTGAGCTGAAAGAACTTGAATAGCTTGTTTAATAACATCAGAATTAGAACCACTGATAATAATGTCATCAACGTATACAAGAATGTAAACCAACACTCCATTGTGATGACGAATAAAAAAGGAAGAATCAGAGTTGGATTTTTGAAATCCAATCTGAATGGAGAATTGCTTTAACTCAGAATACCAGGCTCGAGGAGCCTGCTTGATGCCGTAAATTGCTTTCTTTAATTTGCACACATAATGAGGAAAATCAAGATGAGCATACTGGGGAGGTTGACGCATATAAACATCTTCATTAAGGTGACCTTGAAGAAACACATTATTTACGTCAAGCTGGTGCAAGTGCCAATTGTGCTGAAATGCAAGTGACAAAATGAGTCTAACAGTGACAAGTTTTACCACTGGACTGAAAGTGAAGTTGTAACGATCCTTCCGGTCGTTATGGAAAATCTACGATCACCCTACCAAATAGAACATTTCCAAGGGTACAACGAACTAATAGAAACTCAAATGTAGAAGTCTAAGAACTGAAAACTTGGCTTGCTTGTGATTAATGTTTGATTGTATCGAGTCCATTAGGGGGTGACGTAGGAAATTAGACCTCCGTTGGGGATTTCGAGGCCACGGGCGAGTCCGTATGGTGTTTTTACATTGAAGTGCATGTTTTGTTTGTGTTTGTGAGGCCTCGGATAAAGTGTTGTGTGGTAGAGTGGAAAAACTGTGGAAATTAGCGAGCTCACTAGTTCAGTGGCATAGATGCGGCGGATGAAGTACCGCCGCGTCAGGGCCGCCGCAGCGACGGATCTCTCGTCACCGCGGACTCATGGGAAGTGGGGTGTCCGCTATAGCGGTTGCGCTATGGCGGGTCCGTCCTCGCCACAGCGGAAGGTAGCATTAGTAGAGGTCCGCTATAGCGAGACCGCTACAGCGGTCGACAGGGACAGTAAACCGTGTTTTTAAACACTTAGTTCGAATTCTTTATTCATAAAACTCCCAAAACAGTTCCCAAGGAGTACCTAGGGCGAAATTCTAAGGCTAGGGCAAGAATATTCTTGAGAGGTAAGTCTCAACCATTCCTTCCTCCATTGCGCTTTCATCTCTAAGATTATCATCTTTCTAATGGGTCTACAATAGTGAATTGAGACTAGTAACCCTAGAACTTAATAGACCTTTAATAGTCGGTGGGTTATGAATATCATTGTGTGATTATCATCTAAAGGCTTGGGTTATCACTTTCTAATCAAGAATTGAACCGTTAGAGACATGAACTAAGTGAATTGAGACTTAGGATTTCATAAAGATGGTAGCTTGACCATAGAAATTGCTTGTAAGAGATAACTTGAATGAATAACCTTCTGAATTGATAGTTTAGGGTTTCTAAGGCCAATGTTAGGATGATTTACACCTAGTAAGCATTCACCCATTAGAAAGGGGTAAAGTGGAAGGGTGTTCATTGAATTGATATTGTTGACTAGAGTGATTGTGACTTATTTAGCATCTTAATTGCTAGACTTTGAGCGTTCCGAGGCATTACCGAAGGGAAAGGCTATAGTAGAGTGATTCGCGTTGTTCAGCTCTACTGCAACAGGTAAGCTACGCCTACTTCGAGTTAGACTTTGATTAGTTGATTGTATGTGTTATGAGATTGATAGGAGAAAACATGTCTAGTCTTTGGGCATAATGTGTGGTTGGAATTCCTAATGCTATTGATTGAGTGTTAATGTGGGCTTAATGCCATTATTCTATGTGTTGTGATCTATATGTTGATGATAATAGTGGTGAGAAGTTAATATGATCTTCTTGATGAAAATGGGACACTACTTGATAATCGATCATTCAAGGTGATGTGATAATATATATATATATATATATATATATATATGAAAAGGTACATTTGACAGGGGGTGAGGATGTAACCTAGATTAAAGGCACATTTGACAGGGGGTGAGGATGTGGCCTAGTTGTGAGCTTGTGGTCCGAGGTTCGTTCCGGAACGAGTGGTACATGGACACCATGGGTCCCCTGCAGGTCATGGCTATTGGGCAAAGACACCAATTAGCATATATGTACATGAGTGATCAGTGGCTGAGTAAGTAAGAATGTTTTTGGGAGGTTTATTCAATTGCTTGTTTCCGTTGACTTGATTGTTAATATCATTGGTTGACTTGATTGTTAATATCATTGATTTACTTGGTGTTGGCTATCTGATTATGTGTTGTTGACTGGTCTGTCTATTTTATTTATATTATGATTCATGCATGATACTAATCTTAGTCGACCTATGACATCTACTGGTACATAGTGTTTGTACTGATACTACCTTGCTGCATTCTTTTGAGTACAGATTGTGATCGTAGACTGCTATTCAACCTCACATTTAGCTGAGGCCACTTGCTGACAGATTGAGGGTGAGCTTTTATCTGTGCCAGGTTGCCCGGAGATCTTCCTTTATCTAATGTCTATTTCCATTCCAAGCATTGACGTTTATTTTCTTCAGACAATATGAATTCCTTGGACATGTTTTGGATTAGAGTCCTTGTATGGTGACTTTCGGATTTTGGGGTTGTAATAGTTAGGACTTCTGCATTTATATTTTTATTTTATGGCATGACTACTTTTGATTAAATCTTGCGTTTAATTTATTGTGAACTGAATGAATTGGCTAAGTAAAAATGGACTTTGAATAAGTAGATGGTTTAGCGTATTGGTTCGCTCACTAGGAGTTAGTGTGGGTGCCAGTCATGGGGGGTTGGGTCATGACAGGGGTGATAATCCACACTCGGATGTTAGGTAAAACTTTTGCAACCAACTAAACTTTATACCTATCCACACTTACATTTGGTTTGGTTTTGATACAATAAAGCCATTTGCAGTCAACCACATTTTGAGAAAGGGAAGGTGGTACGAGGTCCCATGTCATATTGTTCATTAATGCCTCAAACTCAAGTTTCATGGGTTCTCTCCGGTATGCAATCTTTTAGGCTTTGATTGTAGGTGGTGCGAAGTGATTCGATAGAGGTAATGGCAAGATAATCAAAAACTTTCTTGGGTGTGGTGATGTTATTTCGGGAACAAGTTATAGGCCGGTGAACATATGGTGGTTGAGTATCTTGTATGGTGATTGTAGAGGGTGGATTGAGACTGGACGATTTTGTTATATCCCGTATTTTGTACGTTGGAATATTTTAAGATTGGTTGTGACAAGTTAAGGACAAGGTTATATTTTTTTTCGATTTTGCTAGGAATGCATAAGTTGCATATTCATTTTTTATTGGTATGGAGCATTAAGGGTAAAATTTGGAATAAGGAAAAACTAGGGGCTAAAAGTTGGAAAAAAAATTTCATGAGATGGCCAAAGGGCCATATGGCCGTGCATGTTGGAATGGGTCCCACCCCATGGTTGGCCAATATTTTCATGCCATGAAATGGCACATGTGTATACCATATATTTGTGGGAGCTATATATATATGCATGGAGTGAAAGATCACAAATTCATTTTTGTGACTTAAGAAAATTCTAGAAAATTGGAGAAAAAAAAAGGGAGCATGACCGGCCATGTGCATATGTATATATATATATAAGTGGTGACAACACAAGGCACAACTCATCATTCTTCATCCTAGAAAATTCAAGAAACATGAAGAAAAAAAAAGGAGAGGCATTCGGCCAAGGGGGGCTGGCCGAATATGGCCCCCAAGTATTGATCAAGAAAAATTATTTCTTCAAGCTTCCCTACTAATTGGAGGGTCCTCTACAACGTGGAGTAGTCGTTGGAGCGAGTGAATCGTTCGTTGTTGCCATGAACACCCTAGCCGAGTGGAAAAGAGTTAAGTGAAGAAGGTGAGGTTTGGTCTTCTTTACATGTTTTATAGGTGTTTGTGCATGTTGTGGAGTGTGGAAATGAATGAAACTCATGAAGTTAGAGTGTGGAGGTTGTGGCCGTGTGTATGTGGTTTGGGTGTAGGCATGATGAACTAACTTATTTAACATGTTTGGATTGTTGTGTTATGAATTCTATGATGTAAATGAAAGTTTAATGATTTAAATTGAAGTGTGGTTGTTGTTGGGCCGTGTGTGTTGTCTTGGCCGTGTATATATGTTGTGTTGTGTAGGGATGATGAGTTAAGTTTACTTGGTATTGTAGTTGTTGTTATGGATTATGTGATGAAAGTGAAGGTTTGATGACTTAAATTGAAGTTGTAATTGGTTGTGGGCTGATTTAGAACCTAAGGTGATTCTAATATAGTTTCTTGAATTTATGGAAATAATGTTGTAAATGTATGGATTATTGGTGTCATTGATGAACTTGGAAGAAAGAAATGTATTGTTGTTGTCTATGGAAATTGGTGGTTTCGGGTTCCATGGCATATTGTTTGGAATGTTCTTAAATCTTGTTTGAATGGTTGTGGATTAGTAATTGAATACGTGAGCATTGGTATTGGCTTGATCGGATGTAGTTTATTTGAATATAAATGAAATGTTGTCGAATTGTGTAGAAAGGAATTATTAATGTTAGGATGCGTTTTGAATCACTTATGGATGTTGTTAGTATGGTTATTGGTATGGTTGTTGTCGATTTGGCCGAGTTGAATTCTCGGGGTGGTTGGATTTATAGGGGAGATCTTTGCCCAAATTTCTGTAAATAAGTGATGGCTTCGAATTGGATTCTTAAGCGTTTATGACTAATGGTTGATGCCTCATGACGTTGTTGTAGATTGATGGGAGCCCGACACTTAAGTTTGACTAGCGTAAGAAGCGGACGAGGTATGTAAATCTCAACCTTTCTTTCTTTTGGCATGTCTTAGTTGAAAGTAAGTTATGACACAAACCCCGAGGTAACTCTATTCCTATGATCCGAGCATGTCTATGATTCTTATTTGTTTCTTGATATTCGTATTCTTAATGTAGTCGAATTATGGTTCTTATGTTTTGGTATGACTAAATTTCAAAAGTTGCATAAAAGTTTGTTTTCAAAAGAGTTTTGTTCTTAAATGGTTCCGTAACTACGAACGACCGTAACTTTCACCGAAGGGCTCGGATTGCTTCGATATGTTTGTAGAAAGTCCTAAAGTGAATAATGTCCGTAACTTTCCGAGGCGGACTCGGATTGGCTTGGCATATGACTATGATCCCTACGGTCTTTTGATATGCTTATGATGTTTGTTGTGTTTCCGAGTGGCGTCCAAAAGATATTTGAGGTAACTTTTGTCCCAACTTTTAAATGACGATTGGTTTAGCTCACTTTATTGAGTCTTTGTAAATGATTTATGTGCATATGGTTTCTCACTACTCGCTCGTGCCGGCCTCAATATGTCCTTGTTGCGTCCGGCCAGCGTGTATTCGTGCAATTCCATTGCATTATTCACCGCGTCCCTCGCTGAGGGCGGGCACGTTATATTACCGCGTCCCTCACTAGAGAGCCGGGGCACGTTATATGATATGATGATATGGGAGAGGCGGCCAGGATGGCATATGATGATTCCTTTTACCGAGTCCCTCATTAGAGGGCCGGGACACGTCATGCATCTGCATTTATCGCGTCCCTCTCTAGAGGGCCGGGGCACGTTATATGTTCATGCATATGATGATTTTACTTACCGAGTCCCTCACTAGAGGGCCGGGACACACTGTATGTTTTTACGATGATTTTATGACATTGACATGCATGATTATGTTTTTCAAAGGCAAGTCTTATGATTTTCTATACTCTTTATTTCAGTATGATCCCGCCATCGTATTTCATGCTTTACATACTCGTACATATTAAAACCGACCCCTTTCTTCGGGGTCGCGTTTCGTGCCACGCGTGTACACCGGGACGAGCCGAAGATATTAATAGAAGATGTTCCGGCGGGAGTGGCGAGCTCCTTTCCTCGGCCGCCGAGTCAGAGTATTATGTTATGGTATCATGTTCCATGTTAGAGACTTTGCAGACAGAGTCATGTGTATAGTATGTCAGTTTGTAAGCGGCTCCATAAGCCGATGTATTGTTACGCATTATTTTACAGATTTTATATGATTAGAGGCTTCATTTGATTTGAAATAGTATGAAAAGCATATTTGATTCCCGAAAAACTTTCATTATGTATTTATGTTATGATTTAAGGGCCCAGTATGATTTTGAGTGTTACGAGCGTCAGCGGGTTCGCTCGGCCCTACGTAAGGGTCGGATGCCCATCACACCCTATCGGATTAAGGGTGTGACAGATTTGTTGAGGAAAAATAGTTGTACGCTAATTTGGTGTTGTAGACGAAGTACTTTGCTACCTCGAATTGTGTAGACGCTATGGTTCTCCTTTCCAATTATTGTGAGGTGCAAAATTGGTTTGGGAAGATGTTTGTGCCACTGCAGCAGTAATGGAAGGTCTTTGCTTCGTTAGGCTCTTTATGCTTCAGGAGAAGCTCTCTGTTAAGAAGCTTATTAAACAATTTTTCATATGAGATAGGTGCATCTCGCGCTTGGATAGAGGCTAAAATTGAATCATACTCAGGTCCCAATACACTGAATATTTTGACTGCAAGTTCGTCATCTGGAATGGTAGCTCCTCTTTGTCGCAAGTTCGTCTTGGACATTCCTGGTCTCTTGTAAGTACTCAGTCATACTGCGAGAACTTTTTGTGATATTGGCTAAGGAGTTTCGTAGACTAAAACTCATGTATGCGATTTGATTACATACAAGTTATGCAGCGCATGCCATGCTAGCATGGAGGTGGAGGTTTTGGTGATTGCAGAGGTGATTGTTGGGTAAACTGATGCCATCAACACGTTGTGAATAAACTGGTCCTGATGAAACTAAATTTTATATTTAGGGTTGGCACCTCTAAGTTGTTCTGACTGATAGTATTTGATGGAGCTGTCATGGCTCAATCTAGATAACCATAAAGGTCATAACCTAACATGAGAGACTCAACCTGAGCCTTCCAATTAACAAAATTGATTGGAGTCGTATGCTTTAGGGGAAGTTGGGAACTTGGATTAAACTGAACCAGGTAATTGGTGCTGTCAACAACAATGATAGAGTCGCTTGGATTACCATGATAGAAAAATGAAAAAGATAGGTCTGAAAGAGACGAGCAGACAATTGATACTCGTTGAAGCTTAGAATAGTGTCGATACCATAAAGATACGCAGCAGAGATAATTATGAAAGCATTTGTATTATTCATGATGTACAAAAGCAGTTTATATACAACAGATGGACCCAACAATAACTCATATAGTATAGGTGGAGTAATATTCCTACTTTACTATAAATTAGTAGACGATAATACTAATCCTATAAGTTGTAGATAACTAACTAATAAAATAATATCTGCACAATTTAAGGAAACGTAGCAGCAATAAAACAGAATATGCACAATAACAGGGAAATGGGAGTTATGCGCTAATAGAAAGTCTCGTTGTGTGTCCATCAAGGCGGATGTCTGACTCATACGAGGTTAAAATGCGAGGACAGGCAAGTGAGGCCATAGGTCGAGAGGCCGTCAAGTCCGGGTCTTCTGGAGTAGGTGCTGGGTCGTTCCTTCGGATTAGACTGAGGACCGTGTGTCCCAAGAAACTTCAAACGTGTACCATTTTTTATCACTACATAAAAGATGATGATTCTATGATAGACGATGGAATGGAGGCCGATTTGTGGGTAAATGGCAGATTCAGGTAGTGATTTGGAATAGTAATAAAACGGAAAAGTTTTTGCGAGAAAGAATTTTTGGAATAAGGTCTTTTTGTTGGTGAAGTTGGTGTTGGGGAGAAATGACAAAGTTAAAGTGGTAACTATGAAGGTAGTAGGCGGAATAAACAAGAAAAGAAGGAGATGGAAAGGGGTTACCCGAGAATATTTGTGTGAAATTGGCGACGTGTGTCATCTAAGAGACCTAATCGGCATAAAACAACCATAGTTTGTACATATTTAACATTGCATAGCCCTTTCACAAGTTTTGCTCTCTTTCCAAAACTTCCCTCTCTTTAGATCTCTAAAATCATAGCCGAAAATCTCTCAATGTATCTCTCCTAATTTTCGCTATCATTATATCTTTATCTATAGGTTGCATATGCTGAAAGATTTGAGCTTGTTTACAGTGAACGTGGAGACCCGGATGCTAAATTTTTCAGCAATTTTAATCAATGTTTTAGAAAATTCGATGGCAATGAAGCATGCTTTTAAAAAAATTTGTCAAAACTTCTTTTAGCCACAGTGTTAATGATTCTAAAACTTGGAGGTAGATTAAACTTGGAGAAGAAAATGAGAAGCTCCATTAAAGAAGCTTCGATTAAAAATATTGAATTTTCGCAATTGATTTGATTTCGAGTAGGTCGTCTATTGGCAAATAATTGGGAATATTTTTAGCAGTTCTATATCAAAATTGGGATGATTTGGAGCATTCTAGAGGCGGTTTGAATGAATTAACTTCAAGTAAAATCCACCAGAAGCCCCAATGATTTGTGTGTGTACCCAATAGTATATTTGTACACTTGTATAACTGTGTATATTAAGTATATCATTGTATTTATTGTGTATTATATATATTTATATATTTTTCAAACATATAAATCAGTGTATATCTATAAAAAAAAAAAAAAGTGTGTGTGCGTGTGTGTTATACACTGATAGAGACAATATACATACAAGATATACAACAGAACTGTATCATCATCAAGTATATCATGTGCATCGATAATCTGCTTACATCCAGATGAATGTTCGTTGTTCAAAGTTAAATCGATATCATGTATATCATTCTCCTTCATTGATATACACAAGGAATACACGTTAAAATTCAATTTGTTCTTTTTCAACTCGAAGTATACAAGCAAATCCATATCATTGTGAATCAACAATGAAGGATAATCGTCGTCAAGCTATCCTGAATTAAAATAAGCAATATTGCCATCATTTTCTTTGAAAATTGATGAAAATCACAAAATTGGATTCATTCCTTATGAAATCGAATGATAGCTTGGTTGAGATTTTTCACTAATGGAGGAAACACAAAATTATGTCATATTGTTGCTGGGATCCAAAATAATATGTATTGTGTTTGTCTTAGAAATATTATTAATGGATACATCTATGGAGCATGAAATATGGAGGGAACATTTACCTCCCTAAAAATAGACGGTTACAGATGGAATTTGCTTTACAATGGCAAACTTTTTAAACTTTAATTGCTAAACCTAATCCTTGACTTAAAAAATAGGCCAATAAATACTTAAACTGTATATAGGTGTCAATATCCCAAGATTTAACTAAGGGGGTGTTTATCGAGAAAGAAGACCGGAGGGGGAGGGCCTATTGCATTTCTTTTTTTAAAAAAAATTAAACTGTCAAACAATTTTTTAGATATTGATTTGTTCCTTTGACACATCAATCATCAATGTGTTTCACGTAAATAATCTCACGGACATAAATGTTCAAGACATACATATCTTGTCAAGAGTGGGATTTCGGGGTAAGGAGGGGGTGGTCAAGAGGTGGGGTTAGGCGAGTGGCGAGAAGATAATGAACCTAAAATGTTAGTGGAAGTTGTTTTAATTAACGGAAAAGTAGACAAAATTTGAACTCCCTTTTTAGGCTACTTCATGAAAAATCTTCACCCTATTTAATATCCATCCCCATTTTTTGTTGTCTTAAAATAATATGCGAAAATCTCAATTGAAGAAAATTATGATTACAAGTTGTTAAAGAACAACTTTCCACCATAAACGAAAATCAAGAAAAAAAATGAAAAATATCAAGAAAGAAAAAGGAAAATACGGAAAAAATAAGGATGAAAAATCTAATCTTGTTAAAGAAAATCGATTCAAGTTGCTTGTTTGGAGTTGCTATTTGCTTGGTTGGAATTGTTCAAATAATTTTTGAGTTGATTTGGGGAGAAAATAACTCGAATTTGAGAATTTGGAGAAAGCTATGAAGAACACCAAATGGGTTTCTCTAAATTCTTGATTGTTTAATCAAATTAATGGAAAATAAGCTTCCTTTCACATTTATTTTTATAGATTTGAGCAAGTTTTTTTTGTTTTCAACTCCTAATGAAAAATGATGATGATGATAATGTTGATGAAGATTTTGGATTTTCAGATCCTTAAAAAAAATTGAAAAATTGAGAGATTTTTTTTTTGAAGAAGAGTAATGGATAAAATTAATTGGGGCAAAATTTGGCACGTGGCTAGGATGACGCGTGTGGGTAATTTAATATTTGGGGTTGGCGTGAACACATCGGCCATCGAGGCAGATTTGATGCGAAAAATTTGTTCGGGGGGTAATGTGGGCCCCACAAATGTTAGGTGTGTAGTTGGGATTTTGGTCAAACGTTGGGGGGTATTTTGAGTATTATCTCTAAATAATCTCACGGACATAAATGTTCAAGACATACATATTGGGATTTCGGGGGTAAGGAGGGGGTGGTCAAGGTGGGGTTAGGCGAGTGGCGAGGAAGATAATGAACCTAAAATGTTAGTGGAAGTTGTTTTAATTAATTATATTGGAGAAATTATTTTCCTCATTTTTAAGAAATTTAATTTTCTAAAAAAAAATATTTCAAATATTTTGATCAACCAAACAGTGTGTCTATGTTGTCTCAATCTAAATCTAAAATTGAATGCCTAGTTGACAAATGTGCCAAGTGAGAGGGGGTTACGTATGTATTTGGCCAAAAAAATTTGTAATTAATGTGTGCATCCAACCAATCCAATGTAATTAGAGCCCCGCACTTTTATAACCCAAAAAAAAAATTTTAGAACCAAACTAACCCATTAAAAAAAAAAAGAACTAAACTAGGCTTCACGCGCATAATACGTAGCGTGAAAGGACCAAACGTAACTTTTTAAGTTTGGTCCTTTCACGCTGATTATGTGAGTAAAAGGGGTATTTTTTCTTTTTTTAAGCTATCAAAAATCACGTTTTTTTTTCATACTTTGGGCAAAGATTAGTTATGTTTCAAAACCCCGAAATATCAATATTTTATATAAAACTTAATATATTTTTTTGCGTACAATAACGTCGGCTCATTACACCAAGTATACCTAAACGTTTGGATCGTCATTTTAGGGGTTGTAGAGTACCCCAAAGTAAGTTTTGTTTGCTTGGAAGCGTTGTTCTTTGAAAATCAAACTCAAAATTAAGCTTTTTTCAGTACTTTGACCGAAGATTAGTCACGTTTCAAAACACCGGAATATAAATATTTTATATAGAACTTCATATTTTTTTTTAGCGTAAAATAATGTCGGCTCATTACATCAAATATACATATATGTTTGGTTCGTCGTTTTAGGGGTTGTAAAGTGCCTCGAAGTAAGTTTGGAAACTTGTTATCTTTAAGTTTTTTTTCATACTTTGACCGAAGATTAGTCACGTTTCAAAATGTTGGAATATAAATATTTTATATAAAACTTAATATTTTTTTTAGCGTACAATAATATCGGCTCATTACATCAAGTATACATATGCCTCTTCACTCACGTAAATAAAAAATAAGGATCGAAGCATAGGTGAAAAATTAGTTGTAAATTGTTGAAACTTTAAATGGTCATAACTTTGCGCTCGGATGTCCGATTTATGCAATTTTTTTTTATTCAGGGTATTTTTTCGAGATCTACGCGGACAAACTGTAAGGCGGTTTGGCCGAGCCGATTTTTCAAAAAATGCCCGTTATCCCATTCAATTTGAATTTTGCCCCAAATTTGTGCAAAAATTTTATTCTTCTCTAGTAAAAATCTAATGATAAAAAATTTATTTCGAGATGCTAATCCCGTGGTAATGATGTTTTGAATGTCAATTTTGAGGTTCTAAATTCAATTTATGAAAACTAGTTAGATAGCATCAGTGAACAATATAAAAAATAAAAAGTGTCTACTTTGTAACATTCACCAATTTGGCTTGGTGGTTTAACCTCTCTCTTTTACTCACTTCTTTTTTATGCCAACAACATAGGATCAAACCTTGGTGGAGCATTGAATGAGATATATTATACCTTGGTTGAACCTCTTTGATTGGATGAATTATTTTTTAATATAATATTTTTATTTCAAAACACTTAAATCAAAATCCTATAAAATATGACATTTAGATCTAAAGAACAAAGTTTCCAAATAAACAAAACTTACTTCGGGATACTCTACAACTCCTAAAACGACGATCCAAACGTTTAGGTATACTTGATGTAATGAGCCGACTTGTACGCAAAAAAATATATTAAGTTCTATATAAAATATTGATATTTTGGGGTTTTAAAATATAATTAATTTTTGCCCAAAGTATGAAAAAAATGTGATTTTTGATAGCTTAAAAAAAGAAAAAAAATACCCCTTTCTGTGCGTGAAAGGACCAAACTTAAAAAGTTATAGTTTGGTCCTTTCACGCACAGAAGAAGCCTAGTTTGATTTTTTTTTTTAATGGGTTAGTTTGATTCCCAAATTTTTTTTTTGGGTTACGAAAGTGCCGGGCTCACATAATTAGGACGTAACTTCCAGACCATCAGTGATTGTAAAGTCATTTATGTTGGTCACTGAATACCATTTCTCTGTGTATTATATTCTGAATCTTGAGAGATAAATGTCAGGGCCTGAATGCTGCGAGAACCCACCCAATTTGAGCGCAAGTAGGGGACAGCGAGGAGGGTCTGTATTAGAAGTTGGAGGGTTCAAGACATACGTATGTGGTCCTTCCAATTCCAAACACGCCATCCTCCTTGTCTCTGACGTTTTTGGTACCCCCTCATTAACCCCCTTATAGCAGCCTGTCTAACTGGGGTCTGCTCCATTTACACTTTGATTTCTGTTTCTTCCCCCTTTTTCTTTTGTATTGTATTGTAGTTAGAGTTGAATGCTAATTTATTAGTTGTACCAACAATATTACAACAGTTAGAAGAGCCCCAGCAACAGGATGTATGGAATGTTAATCAAGTTCTTTTTGTTCTTGTATTTTCGTTGTTAGAAGTTATTCCTAGTTTGCTTTGAGTTTTTCAAAGTTCAAGCAAATTGTTTAACAAATACTCCATTTGTTATGGAACAGTTAGCCTCTGTTTGGATGGTGGTTTCCTGTGGTTCATTAATGTACGGTATGGTATGGTACAGTATAGTGTTGTATTGTAATGCCTTTGTATTAATGAACACTATGTTTGGATAGACTGTATCGTTTATTGTGGTTTAATAACACTTTTATTGTTTGGTTTGACTCTATGGTATGGTCTTTGTATAATAACATGTAAGTTTACTAAAATACCCTTAACTAATATAACTATGTAAAATATCAATAATTACTAGGATAACCCAAGTAAAAGATAAAATAATAACTGTGTTCATCTCTTCTTTTTTAGTTTGACTCTTTCAGTTTAAAAGAAACAAATCACAAAGTTGCTTGAGAATATTTATATCATTAAGATGTTTTTATATCATCTTGATTACTTAAGTTGGCTGCTGGACTAAGTTCCATCCACAAATAGATGGGAACTTTCAGTTACGCCTTCATTTTGTTGATTTTTCATTCCTTGACCGTTATTATCTAGTAGGTTACTTTCATGAATGTACAGAGCATAAGATATTAGATACCTAATAGATTTTATCTGAAATAAGTCCCATATGATTAGCATATTTGACTCTACCATTCACATCGATGTGATGATACGTTAGAGCATTGCCTTGTATATATCCTACATTCAATCCTAAACCTCATATTCGACAACAGAACTTAAAATGAGAAGTATCAATAATGAGAATAGCATTAGTGATTTTCGCCACAAAAGGAGTTCACCAATGGAGGTTCACCAATGGAGGAACAGACCACTGCTCACGTTAAAAAGGAGTTGGAGGCAAAATTGAAGGTAGTAATTTATATATTAATAAAACTAGGGTAAAGGATAAAATAGGAACTTTAAGTAATAAGTGGGGGTATAATGGGTAAATGAAATACGTAACCACGGAAAAACCACCAAATCCGTGGTTACAAAAATTGAGGTTTTTCATGGTTGTTTAACCATGGGATTACCACGAATTTACAATACCATATCACGTAATTTTAAGAACAGCGGAAACAAACATGGTTTCATAAAAAACCATACATTAATGAACCACGGGAAAGCACCATCCAAACAGGGGGTTAGACGTATATCAGGATATATGGAAGGATTAACTTCTTTTTTTGTTTCTTTATTTTTATTTTGGAAGACAATCTCTTATGGTCTTAATTCTTCGCAGGTTATGAAGCCCCAAATCTGAGGTACACATTGCTTCTTTGTCAAACTTCTATTCTTACTTCTCAGACGTTAGAATGTCCTTTACAACCACAACTCTTCCAGAAAATGGGTCTAATTTGGGTAATTCAGGGTGTGTTCGGTACGAAGGAAGATGTTTTCTAGGAAACCAAGTTGGTTTCTTACTTATTTCTAGTGTTCGGTAAGTAAGCAAGAAACATTATTCCAAAAACATTTATGTATAATCTAGCAAAGCACTATAGGGGTGCGATGTGGTGGGGAGTGAGGTTCAGGAGGGTGGGATGGTCTAGGGGTGGGGGAAGACAATGAACTTAGAATGTCACTTATGGAACTTGATTTCCCTGCTTCCATTAGGGAAGTCATTTTCCTCACTTTTAAGGAACTTGTTTTCTTAGATAATATGGGTAATTCAGGGTGTGTTCAGTACGAAGGAAGGCAATGACGCCCGAAGAATGGAGGTCGAGTGTAATGATCCACATACGAAGCGAGGGCGATATCCGGAGTTGCAACAACTATGGGGTATCGAGTTTGCTAAGCCATACTACGAAAGTGTGGGAAAGGGTGGTGGAGATGAGGGTGAAGAGAGGCGTATCTATTTCGAGAGAACCGTTCGGATTAAATGCGGAATCGACTACGAAGCTTCATCCGTCTTGTAAGGAGGCGGTGGAGCGAGTATAGGGAGAGGAAGAGGGACTTACACGTGGTATTCGTCGACACGGAAAAGGCTTACGACAAAGTTCCGAGGAGATCATGGAGATGCTTGGAGGCTAAAGGTGTGCACCGTGGCATACATTAGGGTGATCGAGGACATGTATGGGGAACGAGACCGAGAGTAAGGACAATAGGAGGTGACTCGGAAGCACTTCCCGTTGTGATGGGGTTGCGTCGAGGATCGATAACTCTTAGTCGTTTTTGTTGCCTTAGCAATGGATGAATTGACGCGCGTATTCAAGGTGAGGTGCCATGGTGTATGCTTTTCGCGGATGATATAGTCTTGATCGACGAGACTCGTAGCGGCAGCGCTTTAGGCGGAGGGTTGGCGTCGAAACTGCAGTGTAAAGGATTTAGTTGAGTAGGACCGAAGAGTGCTTGGGTGCGAGTTTAGTGAAGCACCTCGAGAGGCCGGCGTGGAAGTGAGGCTTGGTACCCGTGTCATCCGGAAGAAGACAAGTAGTTTCGGTATCTTGGGCCTATTATACAAGCGGTGGGGAGATTGACGATGATGTCACACACCGTATTAGGGCGGGGGTGGATGAAATGGAGGCTCGCTTCCGAGTGCTATGTGATAAGAAGGTGCCACCATGACTTAAGGGCAAATTCTACAAAGTGGTGGTTAGGCCGACTATGTTGTATGGGGCGGAGTGTTGGCCGATTAAAGATCTCTCGCGTTCAAAAGATGAAAGTTCTTTCGAGATGAGAATGTTGAGATGGATGTGTGGGCACGCCGGGAGTGACGAGATTAGGAATGAGGCTATCCGGGACAAGGTGGGAGTAGCCTCGGTGGAAGACAAGATGCGGAAAACGAGACAGATAGTTTGGACATGTGAAGAGGAGGGACACAGATGCCCCAGTGCGGAGGGGTGAGAGGTTGGCCATGGATGGTTTCAGAAGAGGTAGGGGTAGGCCGAAGAAGTATTGGGGAGAGGTGATTAGACGGGATATAGCGCGATTCTGACTTCGAGGACATGACCTTAGATAGGAGGGTATGGAGGACTCGGATTAGGGTAGAAGGCTAGTAGATAATAACGTTTATCCTTTCGTATTAGTAGTCACTTTATCGCGATATAAGTTCTTATGCTTTGATTTCTGCTACTATTTGTTATTCTGTATTTTGATTATCTTATTTTATCTGTGATAGCTACTGCTTCTTTACAAACTGCTTCATCATGGCTTAGTCGCTTTCGTTATTTTCATTTCCATATCGCTTTGAATCTCTTGGCTTTATCTAACCTCTTTTTATGCTTCTATGCTTTTATGATTTATATTGAGCCGAGGGTCTTTCGGAAACAGCCGTCCTACCTTTGTAGGAGTCAGGTCTGCGTACACTCTACCCTCCCCAGACCTCACGTTGTGGGATTTCACTGGGTTGTTGTTGTTGTTGTTTTCTTAGATAATATGTTTTCTAAAACATTTTGGCCAACGGAAATGCCTATCTTAGTATCTTTTGGTTAACTCAACGGAAGAAGTTGGGGTCACCATTATTTGTGTTTGCAGTAATCAAACTGCGAGAAGTTCCTATTCTAGCTTGGGCTTATCATAATATTCAACTGCTTTTATGTAGGAAGCTTGCTGACAAAGTTGCAGCTGAAGGATACTATGTGGTGGTTCCTGATTTTCTTTATGGTGATCCTTATAGTCCTGAAAATACGGAGAAGCCTTTATCAATCTGGATACAATCACATGGAACAGTATGTTTTCAGTATTTGTTGAAACTTAAATCTTTGTCTTTTCAATAGCGTAGCTATAGATTTGTCTCTTGAGAGTTAAAAGGAGGTCATGCTATCTGTATATATATCATTTGTCAATTCATTACGCTGATCATGCTGGGGAATGTTCCGTGACATTTGTAGTAGCAGACTTACGACCATGCTTTTTAATTTGTTTTTGTTAGGATAAAGGATTTGAAGATGCAAAACAGGTTGTTGCAGCTCTAAAAGATAAAGGTATATCTGCAATTGGAGCTGCAGGGTTTTGCTGGGGTGGTAAGTTTTGAACCTTATAGTTTTAAGGTTATTTAACCCTCTCCCATACAAGGATGTAAAGTGTCAATTTCTTGTGATTGTTTGTGATCATGATCTTTTTTCTTAACAGCAAAGGTGGTTACTGACCTAGCTAAGTCTGATTACATTCAAGCTGCAGCGCTATTGCACCCATCATTAGTCAAGGTTGATGATTTCAAAGGTATGTCTGTTATTACTATAATCAGCTGTGATCAGATTAAGCTATTACTGCTGATTTTATACCGATTTGTTGCATATGAACCCATTTCATTTGATATTCTCAATGTCAATTGAATCCTAGATTTTATGTGCATTTTTTGCATATGCTATTATTAAATTGGGCATTGAGATCCAGATGATTTTGTACTCTGAAAACTTCATATAGCTGTTTTCTATTCAACCACGCATCAATCCACTTCAAATATGAATCTTGCTAATTATTTTATGAATATCCCTTGGTTTTGAGAAATTGGTATTAAGTGTTGTTTGAATTCTGATGACTACCTTTAACTGCATCACCATGACATCCTTCTTTTATCTCTTTCTTTTTTTAACCTTTTTTCGGCTCACCAACTGATGATCCTTATTACTTGCAGAGGTGAAGGCACCAATAGCTATTTTAGCTGCTGAGATAGATAAAATCTCTCCTCCGGAGCTTATTAAGCAGTTTGAAGAGATTTTATCATCAAGATCTGAGGTACATGAACATCAGAGTTCCATTATTAGGCTTTTTTGGTCATTCTGAAAAGATTGATATTAGAAATAATACCGTCCTGTTTGTTCAGGGGATGTACCTCAATAAGTAGGTAACTAATTTGATGTATCTATCATTGTGTCTTACAAGATTTTAGATTTACCCTTTGCTTTGCTTTCTTGCCTTATGTAACTATAGGTGGACAGCTTTGTCAAAATATTTCCTAGTGTTAAGCATGGGTGGACAGTGAGATACAATGTTGAAGACAAAGAGGCTGTGCTGCGTGCTGAAGAAGCCCACTGCGACATGTTGGATTGGCTTACCAAGCATGTCAAGTGAGTGCGAAGATACCTAGCAGTTGCCATTTCCAGTTAAGAAGTCTAAAAATCTGCCATCAGAATAATTATGTAGCTAAATATTGATGTACTCCATGTTGTAGCTCTTGTTTGATGAGATGTTATCTTGCTATGATCATCTGAAACTTACTGCATGCATGTCTCAAATTCTTTATCCTGATAATGGTTTAATTAACATGTCATTCTGCTACTGCTTGTCAAATGTATCTGTTATGAGTTCTTTCCAGACTGCAATATGCTTTCACATCTGAAACACCGGTGTGGCCTCCTGATGGTGTGGAGGCCAAAAATGACAGATATAAAACCGGCATAAATAGGCAGAGGGTGACAATTAATACTCAACTATTGTTGAGGATTTATCACTGATTCTGGCTGTTAAGTTTTTCTTGTACGCGTGATTTGCGGGTAACATGATAATTCTTAGCTACATAAACCTACATATGCACCTGCCCTTAGTACATTAATATGACAATGAATGTGATAAAATGATCTAAAGTCTATGTTGGTGGGACTCTTCAAAAATTTCAACGGGTGCGTGTCGGATTCTCCAAAAGTAGTGTATTTTTGGAGAATCCGACACGGGCGAGGCACCGAAAGTGAAGAGTCCGCGCAACTTAGCCTAAATTCAAGAAGTGTTCTAAAAGACCTTTAATCTCTTAGAAAACAATATGCAGTTAGCTAAGAACAGAATACAGTAAAAGTAAGGAATCCATATAGGTGATACCAAGTAGTTGCAATAAAGCTTAGTTGTTCTAGTTACATTTGATTTGATATTTGTTAGAAGCCTTTCAAGAGTGCAGTCTAATCTAACTAATTTAGGGTGTGAGACACAGTTGATTATGTAATTTTAGAGAGAAACTAGATGAAATCAAAATTCAAGCAAGTTTTCTATTTGATTCAGTTAATCTCTAATATAAAGGCATTGCTTCAGGTACAGTCAGAAGGGAAGTGAATTTAGCAGTGTCCGAGGTGCCTGTTCCTCTATGTGACTTGACTATTACTTAGATGACACAAGCAAACAACTACAACGAATTTGCAGTATGCTTCATCAGTAACTCCATACAATGTCAGTGTAGTGACTCTACTTTAGAGTTATGTTCGCTCCATAAACGAGACATAAGATGTCCGGTTTAAATCTGTTCAGGACCATGTGTATGATCGCCAAGTTATCGGACATGCCTTCCCAACTTGCTGAATGGCCTTAAAATTTTCTTAATCTAGGTGTAAATAACCTGGGACAAAACATTCAGAAATCTGTCGATAAGTCTAATAGCCATGAAGAAGGCGGAGCTACCCTTTTTCAAGGGAAGTCGATTGACACCCCTTCATTGGAAAATTACACAATGGAGATAGGAAGTATTCTTTTATGTATATATACTATATGTTGAACCCCCTTGGCTTCATTGTGTGTTTTACTTCTTTATATTTTAAACCTTAGTAAAAATCCTGGCCTCGATATTGGCCAGGAACAAGCGAGTCGTTTATCATAAGCATAGCTTAATGGGTTTCAACTAGGGCAGAAGCATAGAAGTGTATTGCTTAGAATATCTTCAGGTGCTAGTTCTCCATCAGAAAACCAATGTGCTGCGTACCTTCAGAAAACCCAAATTGCTACATTTTAACACATAGATTTGTCGGGAAATTAGTGCAATGGAAAATGAAGTTTCGTGGGTCTGTAGTTAACTCAAGAAGGGTTTAACTTTATATAAATCTACGTTTAAATTTGTTTTACACTATCAATGTAGTTTAACTTGTTCTTGTAGGCTACTGTTTGTTTTTCAGGTTACTAACCCAACTTATTGTGGATGGTCAATTGTAGTTATCTTTTAGGTGACATGATTGTGTAAAAATTCTTTTATTCTATCGGTGTATAAAAGTTAAAACTCATAGTAAAACAATCCATAGCAGTCATGTAAGTATTAGACTTTTTTCAGTAGTCCAGTAATAAACAATCCTTAGAACACGAAAATAAAATGTGACCAGAGTATGCACCCAGCTTAGTACAGCTCCCAGCCTCAATGTTCATTGTTGAGGTAACTTGTTGGGTGATTCATCCCTGACATGGGCAAAGTTGGCGGATGAAAACCATACTCCGGTGCAAACATATACTCATATGATAAGGCGGGTTACTAGCTTCTCTGCCATATAGTCCATGGTAAAGATGTGGCAGCTGCCACAAGTGTAGAAGAGACTTCCTCTCTCGCTTCTTTAGTTACATGGTCATGAATGGATCCATGTCTTTTGTGTATTCTGCAAAAAACGATCCCTGCAAATTGCTTTAGGTGAATAGGTGGCACATATATAAGATTCAGGTTCGTGATACTTCTTATCTGATTTTCTTAAGTCAACCTCTTTCAGCTTCATCAGAATCACAAATCGTTGTGACGAAGAATCTTGATTCTTTTTCTTCTGTCCAACTTCAGTTTTGCCCTTGTCCTTGTAGGAATCAGGAGCTGCTGCATTTTGTTGATCAGGTGCAGTATGTACTTGTTATAGGATATGAGTTCTGCTTTCTTTCCTAGTTTGTTAATTGTATTTGTGACTATCGTGAGTATAAAAGGATCAAATCCTCCTTTAATCGTAGCCAACTTTGCTTTTGGATCATACATAACATCAAATACACCTAGTATAAGAATCTAGCATTAAACTTTCTTTTTAAAATGGCTCAGACTTCATCAATACTGTAGAACAATCATGGGACTCATAAGAAAAAAAACACAGATTAAAAGTATTTGGATCATTGACATGATTGTATGTCAGTTCAAGTGAACCCATTGTCTTAGTAGAACCATACATTTGTGTATAGAAGAAAGTTGAGAATTTTTTTAAGAGATGTGGGTATTAAGGTGCTGTCTCGGTGTGTAATGACCTTAACTGAAGGTTTATGTGATTTGACAGTTACACAATAGGTATTATTATATGACTCTCTTTTTTTTTTTTTTTTTTTTTCTTGGTTGGTGTGATTTTACAGTTACACAATAGGTATTATTATATGATTCTCTTTCCCTTTTTTTTTTTTTTTTCTTGGTTGGTAAAGCTACAAACAGGTTTAACTGAGAATTCTCATTGAATAAGGCCCTTTAACAGTAAAAGGACTATTTGACATGAAAATTGATGGATAGAAGATAAAAACGATCTTAAACAAGAGAATTATACCTTCGACTTGTGATGAAATTCTTCAACTCTTTTGGACAAGCTTTGCAACAGTTGACAGCAATCTCGAGTCCATCCTGAGTAGTTCAGTCAGTCGTCTGCAGATGCCACCATAATCCAGCACATACTTCGTGTAATAACTAGTTAAACCAAGAAAGCCTTGAGAACTTTCATTGTGGTAGGCCTACGACAGTCCACCTTGTTGCTAGGGTCCGTGGAAACCCTCTCAACAATGATAACATGCCCCAGATACTCTACCCTTGCCGGCCAATTGAGCACTTTGACTTTTTGGCAAAAAGAGCCTACTCCATCAAAATGTCAAACACTCAAGTGGTCTATATGTTCCTCCAAGGGCTTACTATACACAAGTATATCATCAAAATGTACCAAAACAAATTTTCTTAGTAGTGATTGGGATACTTCATTCACCAATGTCTGGAAGGTGGCAGGTGCAGGCTAACCTCGAACTTGTAGCGGCCCATGTGGGTTCTGAAAGCAGTCTTATGCACATCCTCCATCTTCATTCTGCTTTGGTGATATCCAGCCCTTAAGTCTACCTTGGAAAATATCACTAAACCTAGTAACTCATCTAGCAAATATCCACAATGGGAATAGGGTATTTGTCTTTGATAGTAATCTCATTCAACTCCCTGTAATTTACACAGCTCCTAATTATCCCCAACTTCAATCGTGAATAGATGAGCTATGATAGTTTGACTCTTTCTCAACAGCTTACCCATTGTGCTTCCACCAAAATATTGAGTTGCCCACCTTCAGGAATAGCCTGCAACACCACCTTGTTACTCTTCTTGCCAACGATCACACGCTTTTTCTCATGATTAAACTTAGTAGGATTAAACTTCTTCATCAAGTCATTTTCTAGCACAATGTCATAGCCTCCTAATTTGAGAATCCTGAGATCTTCTTTAGATGTCTTGCCTCTGATTTTCCATGTAAAACTAGAGCAAGTGGAACCGCAAAACATGTAATTACCATAACAAATAAACTGAAATAGTTTAGTTTTTACTTCTGTCAATATTTCTTTTCGCTCTTTTGGCCATGCTTTCCGGACTTCAAACCACTTTTGTCTCAGTTTATAAATCAATCAGTGTGGTATAATTAAATGGAGTCTATCATCTATACAAGAAATGACACGATCTAATCAACAAGATAAGAAACTCTAACTACTATTTGCAACTATTGATCCTTTTAGAATTTTGGTTTATTCATTCCATTGTGTATTGGGACAAAGTCTTGCATTAAAAGTTGATAAAGATGAAGTATAACGATATATATATACTTTTAATGGTATGAGATCATTCAAGAAAGTGGAGCAGCCTGGGCCAAATATACCTCTGTACTATCGGCGAAAGGCCAAATGTAACCTTCGTTATACTTTTTGAGTTCAAATATATCGCTACCGTTATACTATTGGTTCAAATATACCCCTCCTCCGTTAAAATTGTCCAGGTTGGACATCCAGTCCTACATGGCATCGACATTTAATGAGGTGCATGCCACCTCAGCACCCCTAACTCATTTTACCTCTGACCTCTATTTATTCTTCCGCCATTAAAATTTTCTTTCCCTCCATCACCTTTTAACACAAAAGGTAGTAAAACAATAAATACCAAACACCCAATCTGTAGGCACTATCTAGTCCATTACCCATATAATATACTACTAAAAAATCCATCAATTTGATTGCAGTAGGTAGAAAACGAAATGGAGAAGGGGAGTGATGGGTTTGTGAGAGCTCATCAAATTGATTTAAGAGTTTGGATGAACAAGTGGAGAGGCAGCATGGACTATGGGAAAGAGCAGCA
Source organism: Lycium ferocissimum (assembly GCF_029784015.1). Classification (NCBI taxonomy): domain Eukaryota; kingdom Viridiplantae; phylum Streptophyta; class Magnoliopsida; order Solanales; family Solanaceae; genus Lycium; species Lycium ferocissimum. The sequence continues at coordinate 32,883,683 of NC_081346.1, forward strand.
ATAAGAAGAAACCATCGGATGATTCGTGCATTAACTACTCTATGCTACGGTGGCAGCCGCCACAGTCACCACCGCTGCCGCTTCCCTCTCTCTATCTAATTACCCAAGCAAAGACACGATTGGGAAATTGACCCTTCCAAACGGAGTATTGACCCTTCCAAGCTCATTAACAGTGCTTAAGGTGTTTACACGTCGCTGGAAACGGAGAAATAACATTCCAGCGAAAATGTGGCCGTAGATTCACCAATATCGGAAAGTTAGCCGGAGATTCCACTTCGGAGAGAGGCATATTTTAGTTGGTAATGGTGGCGGAGGGGAAGAAAATTTTAATGGTGAAAGAACAAATAAAAGGGAGGGGTAAAATGAGTTAGGGGTGCTGAGGTGGCATGCACCTCATTAAATGTCAATGTCATGTAGGATTGGATGTCTAACTTTGACAACTTTAACGGAGGAAGGGTATATTTGAATCAATAGTACAACGGTAGCGATATATTTGGATCCAAAGTATAACGAGGGGTATATTTAGCCCTTTTCCAATAGTACAGGAGTATATTTGACCCTTTCCGATAATATTATCAGACCATATTAAAAGTGTCTGTAATTTATTTAGTAACACATTCAGCACTAAGGATGTTTGGCATGGAGGAAAATGTTTTCCAATTTCCCATGTATGATTGGTCAAAATGTTTTGGAAAAAAATTTCTCTAAGAAAACAGAGTCCTTAATGAATGAGGAAAAAGACTTCACTAATATAAGTTGGGAAAACAAGTTTCATAAGTAACATTTGAAATTCATTGTCTCTTCCTCACCACCTAACACCCCTAATCGCCATCCCTTGACCATCCCACCCCCCGCCACCCCCAACCCCCACTACCCACTCATCCCAGCCCTATAATGTTTTGCTATATTATTACATGTAAATGCTCTTTGAATAATATTTTTTGGGTACTTAAAATAAGAAAGAAACCACTTCTTTTCTAAGAAAATATATCTTTTCATACCAAACACACACGAAGTCGCTTCATACCTAACTTTTACTTTCGTTTAGTACGAGATAACTATGGCGTGGCAAGAATGGAGGTGCTGTCACTAGAAAATTTATTTTCAGGTCATACATAACTCATAAGTGGTTAGACCAAAATTCAGATTGATGAGGAGCTTAAGTCAAGCATGGCCCAGGCGACAAGTTCTGGTGACTATCCAGTAAGCATTGCCTTAGAGAGAGCTGATGCGCACGAGAACTAAAAGGCGCATTTGTTTTGACCATCTCATTACAGTGTAGAGACTATTAATTCCATGCACTTTTCTTCTCCTTTTTATCATTGCTTTACATTTTTTTTGCATTTCTATTTGTTCAAAGCGGTCGATGTTTCCACCTCCTTTCTTTACTTGCAAGGCCCTCTACTCTTCTTTTATGGAAAGAAACTAACTTTAGCAAAAGACGAGATGGTCTAGACTTCTTTTCCTTTTCAGTGTTCTTTTCATGACGAAGACTTATAAATTGACCATACTCACTCGAAGTTAGCTAGCTTTTGCATGCAAGCCCTTTATTTTGCAATAAAGAACCACATATTAACAAACTATAAAACTACAGGACTTAATTAGTGCAATTTACAAGGGTATATATATCGCGTGATCCATCGATGTTGATGGAGGATAACATGACCTTATCTGTGGACATAAACATTTATTAATTAATTTAATAATTAAAAAGGAATATCGGGTACGTCCTGACTAAGCACAATTAGCAGATTGCTACTTTTGACTAGTGTAGTCAATTAAGGTCACTACAGAAGACAAAAGCATAGTAGAAGAATAAAAAAAGATGAGACAGGACAGGCAGCATAATGAAGACACGAGGGAGCCCGACACTTTTTGCAAATCGTTTAGTTCGGTACGCTCCTCAAGGATCCACAACAATTCAGAGCAGTTGCACTAGTGGTTGGAAGTTTGAAGTTTGCACAAACTGAATTACCCAGAATGTTAGAATTTTATTATTCTTATGTGTGGCCCAATTAATGTAAAGCCCATCAGGGGCGGAGCCAGAACATTTGATAAGGGGGTTCAAGAAAATTAAAAAATAAACACGCGAAGAAATCAAAACAAACACAATTCTCTATTGAAAGTGCAAGTATATTACTACAACTGTACACGACGAGGTTTCATTCCTTGAAATGTTTTTTATAATAACATCATTAGAAATCCTATTAAACACATCTATTTCTACATAAGGCGCCAAGCAACCACTAAAATAACTCTCATTCATTCGACTCCGCAAGTCATTCTTGATAAACTTCATTGCCGAAAAAGTTCTTTCAACGGATGCAGTGGCAACTGGCAAAAGCAAGGCAAGTTTCAGTAAGCGGAATACAAGAGGATAGTTTGAATGCTTCTCTGTCTGAACTAATCCTTTTGAAAGATCACAAAGTCCTTTTAGATCGAAGAACCTTTCATCAAGATCACGAGCATCAATAATGTAACTCGCAAGTTCATTCTCAAGAGCCCCCATACTAAATTCATCAAAGTCATTAGGATAATGTTCAGCCATTCTCATTATTTTCCTGAGATCAAAACTAGAAAATGAGTCAATTGGATTTAAACAAGCAATTCCATGAAGCAAATCAGTCGTTACTTCGTCAAAACGATAAGAAAGCTCTTGAATTTGCCAATCAATAACTTTGCAAAACACTTCAACGTAATAATGGTGTGAGACAAGACAACAAAGCAAGTTTACGCCGTGATCTCAAAGAGGTAAAGTACGGCTCATCTAAATTAGGTATCAAAATTTGATACTTGATACAAAATTTAAATACTTTATCAATGAGCGAACCCCATTCTTCCTCCCTTAACTTTTGCAACCTTTTCTTTGCTACTTGAACAAGTAGCATGGCATTTGCGATATCTTGCTCCTTTTTCTGTAAGCATTTGTTAAGCTCATCTGTAATTGCTAAAATATCTCTCATCAAATGCAATATGAATGCAACATCAAATGTTTGACATGCTCTAAGAAATCCCATTGCCTTGGCACTTTCATCTGGACAATGTGAATCAACAACAATATCATCAAGTACATCAACAATTGAAACCAAACATAAGAATAAAGTTACTAAAAGATTTGTAGTGGGATCCCCAACGAGTATCACAAGCTCTAGTAAGACCAAATTCTTGATGCAAGCCTCTACCAGTTTCAAGTTCACCCATATCTAATGCCTTTTGAACTCTTTTCTTTTGAGATTCTCGATATTCATCCATGCGTTTAAAAGAAGCTCCCAACATATTCAAAATACTCGAAACCAATAGTACAAGCTCCTCCACTTCAACACACTTTTTATAAACCGCAACAAGACTTAGTTGAAGTTGATGGCAAAGCAATGAACAGAATGAGCCGATCTACTTTCTTGCCTAATCAACATTTTAAGGCCATTGATTCTACCTTGCATATTACTTGCCCCATCATAACATTGTCCACGTACATAAGAAAGACTCAAGGAATGTTGAGCAAGTAAATTAACAATTGCTTCTTTTAGAGATGATGCACAAGTATCTTGAACATGAATAATGTCAATAAGTCACTCCATCACAAATCCCATTCTATCAACATATCGTAAAACAACGGCCTTTTGCTCCTTGCGCGACACATCAAAAGATTCATCACCAACAAGGCAAAGTAATCACCATTTAATTCTTCTATGATAGCCTTAATTGTTTCAATTTTGCATGCAGTCACAATTTCTTTTTGAATCATTGGAGAAGTCATCAGATCATTTTGTGGAGCATGTTTCAATACAAAATCTTTAATGTTATCACACCTTTCAGAATACCATGAAAGAATTTCAAGAAAATTACCTCTGCTAAGTGATGATTTAGATTCATCATGACCCCGAAATGCCAATCCTTGATTCAAAAGAAGCCTTACAACATCAACTGAAGCAGTTAAGCGGAGCCGATACTCATGCTTAAATTGAGAATCTTGCCTCACAAGTGTAGATTGAATAGATTGTTCTTGTCGCACTAGATCTTCACAATTCTTTCTTGCCTGATTATGAATGCTATTTCTGCCACCAACATGTTTTTTAAGACTCTTCTTTTTTTGCCAACTCCTAAACCCTATGGTCGAAAATACATCACCCCCTCCTTGATGAATATTATCGTCTGCAAATAGATAGCAATTCAAACAAAATACTGCATCTTTACTTTCACTATACTCCAACCAATTAGAATATTCACTAAACCACTAAGGATTAAAACGACGCATGTATCTAGAAACTTTTGTTTTAGGATACGCTTTAAGCCGAGGTTGACAAGGACCTCTCCTAAGGTATTCTCTTCGAATGACATCACGATGATTTGGATGAAAGTCCAAGATTTGAGTTATTTCACCCGGATCATGCTTTAAAGAATTCAAATCAAATTCTTGAGAAGAAAGCAATGGTACTTCTGAGTGGTTGACATTTTCTTCTGGATTAGGTTGATCATGAGAGTCCAAACTTGATTTTGGAACTTTGGTAAAATAATTCTTCACTGACTTTTGAGACTGAATTATAATAAAAAAAAAAATAGTTAGAATTAAAGGCACAATGTCAATCTTAAAAGCCAATGAAATAAAGCCTATTTAAGGACATCTAACTGTGAGAATAAAAACTCAATCTTGTATATAGCAATACAACAAAAAATAATCAGTAACCTTAAGCATATCCCATTTCAAATGCCTACAGATGATCCTATATTATGAAAAAACTCTACCAAATGTCTCAATAAGCAAGAAAACAACTTAACCACAATCCAGCACACATAAAAGGGAATTGATTACTAAATAAAAATCTACACTTCGATTCTTTTATCAGCTAAAAATAAATATCTGGAAGACCAATTTTGCAAACAAACAACATTTAAGAATTAAAACAATCAAGGCTTGGGGTTCATGGATGGAAAATGGGTCAGCGACCCATTTCACAAAATGGGTTGATTAACAACTAACAAGAAACAATAATGGGTATGTTGTGATTTTGAGTATGGTGAAAAAAAAAAGAGAAAAAAAAAAAGAAAAACCTTGGAACTGGAAGCCATGGGCGAAGGCCCAAGAAGATGATAGAGTAGGCGCAGGGGTGGAGAAGATAAACAGGAAAGGACCTTTGAAGTTTGAACAATAAAGGCAGCCAGCAGCAGCACAATTGAGTTGACAAAGAACAATGTCAACACGTTTTGAAATTAGGGATTCTTTTATCCTAGATGGCTCACGTTTTTATTTAATAATAATAATAATAATAATAATAAATAGAGTCCAGCACGACGTCGTTTCTGTTAATTTTTTTTTTTTTTTTAAAGGGACTGGATGAAAAAAGTTAAAAAGGTGTCGTTGCCGAGAATCGAACTCGCAACCGCGGGCTCAATCATAGGCGCCTCATCCACTGACCTGAAATCTCCATTATGTTAAGGGGATGCAAAAATAATATTTATACATGAATAAAAAAATTCACCGTATATATATAGTGCAATTTTCCAATGAAGGGGGTTCGATTGACACCCCTTGCACCCCTGTAGTTCCGCCCCTGAAGCCCATAACTAATATTTAATTACCAATAAATCTCGTCCGTTAGATCGGTTACTTGATGGGGTTACTTGATGGACGTACCGGATTAAGTGACAACTCCTATAAATTGGTCCTCCTTCCACCCATTAGGGTTACCACATATTCTCTATACCTTTTCCATCGCTGACGGTTGTGGTGACGTAAGGCTAGGGCAAGGAGGTAGAAACCAATTTCTAACTAACACTTCCGCTCTTCTCTGCGATAATATCTTCCGCATCAGGTATGTTTTCTGTAACGTCTCTCTGTAAGATTATCATGTTCAAGATCCTGGTATGCATTAAGTTAATCTTACATATCAGAAGGGAAAAACGTATGAAGTAGAGAAGATATATTTTGTTTTTTGTGTCTCTCACCAAATCTCACCAAAGGTAGACCTCCAAAATATATAGGTACGAAAAGTGACTGTTCAGAAAAAAGGAATAAATCAACCCAATGGTTATGACCATAATGACTGAATAATGGCTCACTTAATTGTATAGGTTATAAATCTGAATAACGGGTCACTTAATTCCATAGGTTACAAATCTGAATAATAATAATATGGAAAGAATCTGGTCATATTAATCTAAGGATATATTTGAACAATTTTTGGGAGCCCAAAAGAGCAAAAAATAAATTTCACAAAACCATATGTGAATTGGGCCTCACGTATACCCCGCGGGGGGGGGGGGGGAGGCAAATCGACTTGTTTTGCCTACGAAGCCCAATTCTCATGTGCACGAGGCCTCTCGCTTATTCTAGCCCATTTACTATCCCAATAAAGTTCTTCTCAATATAAAGTGGAAGGAAAGACTTTCCACCACCTATGAGGGACATTTGCATTTCATAGAGAATAAAAGAGAAGTAAGAAAAAAACCCACAAGGAGACTTTAGCTTTGCATTACCAATAAAGACATGACTAAGTAATACATAACTCTCACAATCTCCCACTAATGCAAATAAAAAATAAGAATAATTTTTGGACAAAAGAATGAACATGTACTTAAGTGTCAATATCTTTCGATTTGAATTAATACGTAGTGAAATGAGGCAACAACAAACATCGAAAAAGTGAAGTACTCTTGAACTAAATGGACATGAGTTGAGACCCCCAAAACACATGTTATATCCTTAACTTTATGCAAACTCCATGATACTCACAAAAGTGCTTTTATAGTCATGCACACACCTTGGGTTTAATCAGTGCTTTAGAAAGATGGCCTAAGCCTTTCATAAAAGGCAACCATACCTTTACACTCACATAGGTGATTTCATCAAGTCTATCTCAACATAGACCACCTTAAGGCTATGGGATCATTAAGAGCAAATAAGCTTAACCTTATAAACACTACTACACACCATAGGGGTAGGAAATTTAGTGTATATTGATGGCCTATATGGCTTTGTTTGAGCACAAATGAGTATCCACCATATTACTCCAATCCATAGGCTTTAGGCCCATCCCCCTCTACGTTTCAATGATCATCTTCCTTGCTAAACCCTTGGTTAGAGGATCCGCCAAATTTCTTTTGGACATTACATATTCCAAGGAGATAACACCATGTTTCAACAGTTGTTTAACTGCACCATGTCTGATGCGAATATGCCTCTTTTTTCCATTGTACACCTTTGTTCTTAGCAATCCCAATTACCGCCTGTGAGTCACAATGTAAAGAGACTAGTGAAGCTTGTCTTCCCCACAACGGCACATCTGTCAAAAGGTTTGTTAACCACTCAGCTTCTTGCCCTGCCAACTCAATAGCAATAAACTCAAATTCCATAGTTGAACGTGCTATACAAGCCTGTTTGGAAGACTTTCATGAAATAGCACATGCACCCAAAGTAAACACATAGCCACCGTGGAGCTAACTTCATCATTGTCGATTACCCAAACTTTGCATCACAAAAACCTTCTAAAACAACAGGAAATTTATTAAAGTGCAAACATCAATCCATAGTACCTCTCAAATACCTTAACAAACGACGAAGAGCAGTCCAATGTTCACTACTGGGACTAGGGCTGGGTATATTTCGGTTCAAACCGAAAAAATCGACCGAACCAAACTTTTTTTAACTTCGGTTTATTCGGTCCTGTTCGGTTTAATTTATGGAATTTCTACAATTCGGTTCGGTTTTCAGTTTACGCAAATTCTAATTCAATTAAATCAAACAACCGAATTTTAGCAAGCCATATTTTTCATGAAACATTACATATATCCATAATATATTGGGCTCACTTCACATATTACATATATACATAATATATGAAGAATGAGGCTAACAGAGAGTAGAAAAGGGAATTCTTGGAGGTTGGTTGCTTTCTCTGGGTTGTTGTTGTTTGTTGCTTTCTTTGTTTGGCCTATGATTTCTTTGACCCTATCAGATGTACTAGTAGTCTAGTACTGCTTCCTGTTTCCTATGAGCTTAGCAGACATCGCTTTAGTTTTAGCTTATGCTTGTTAAAAATTGCTAGAAATTGTCCAAACTCCTACTTGTGGCGGTGGGAAAGTTTCCATATCTAAACCGAAGAAACTGAACTGAATAAACTGAACCAAAATTGCAAAAACCGAACTGAATCGAAGTTATTTCAGTTCGGTTTCGGTTCCCATTTCTTAAAAATTGAAAATCGAAAAACCGAACCGAATTTGTGAAACCGAACTGAACCGACCGAACGCCCAGCCCTAACTGGGACTATGAGTATATCTACTCAATCTACTAATTGCATAAGCAATATCAGGCCGATTATAGTTCATGAGAAACATTACACTCCCAATTATTTTAGCATATTTAGTTTGAGAAACACTAGATTCTTTATTCTTTCTCAAGTGTATGCTAGGATCATAAGGAGTTCTTACTGGAGCAACATCAAAACAATCAAACTTTTTCAACATTTTCTCAATGTAATGAGACTGACACAAAGAAAAGCCATTAACAGTTCTTTTGTTTTTAATTCCTAAAATCACATCTGCTTCTCCAAGGTCTTTCAGTTTAAACTTAGAAGACAAAAAGTTCTTAGTCTCAACAACATTCACATTAGGGCCAAATATTAACATGTCATCCACATATAGACATATAATCACACAATCAGATTCTATCATTTTAGAATAAACACAGGTATCAGAAGCATTAACAAAAAAATCATCATCCACTAATGTACCATTAAACTTTTCATACCACTTGTTAGGTGCCTGCTTTAGGCCATACAAGGACTTTCTTAATTTGCATACTTTACCTTCTTGTCCTGGGACCATAAAACCTTCAGGTTGAGTCATATAGATCTCTTCCTCTAAATCACCATTTAGAAAAGTCGTTTTAACATCCATTTGGTGTACCACTAAACTATGAATAACGGCTAAGGCAATAAGAGTTCTAGTGGTCGTTATTTTAGTCACAGGAGAATAAGTATCAAAGTAATCAACACCTTACTTTTTGTTAATGCCCCTAGTTACAAGTCTAGCCTTATATTTATCAATTGTACCATCAGTTCTCAATTTCTTTTTAAATATCCACTTGCTACTTATGGGTCTAGAACTTTAGGCAAATCATGCAATTCCCAAGTGTGATTAGAAACTATAGAGTCTAATTCACTTTTAATGGCCTCTTTCCCAAAACATAGCATCTATTGACCTCATTGCTTCATCATAAGTCTTAGGGTCTTCTTCCATTAAGTAGATAGATACTAATTCATCATTTAAAACATCAATATCACAATTCTCAGTCAAGAAAGCAGTAATAAAATCAGGACTAAAACTAGTCTTAATTCTACGTCTTTTACTTCTTCTAAGCTCAATTTCATGATCATTATCAACAACATTAGAAGAATGTACAACATGAGAATTAACAGACATAGATGTAGAAGCATTATTTTGCACATCACTAGGCACATTATTTTTCAAAGGAAAAACATGCTAAAAAAATTATGCATCTCTAGATTCATAAATGGAATAATCATTCAAAGAAATAAATCTATAAGCAGCACTATTTTGAGCATAACTAATAAAAACAGTGTCAAAAGTCTTAGATCCTACATTTACCATTTGAAATCAGGTAGACCAACCTTAGCCAAACACCCTCACACTTTCAGAAATTCCAAGTTAGGGGAAAACCCTTTCCACAATTCATATGGAGTCTTGTCTAACCTCTTATGAGGGACTGTATTAAGAATATAACATGCAGACAAAACAGCTTCCCCCTACATGTTGTCAGACAGACCCGAATTTTAAAGCATAGAGTTCATCATTTCCTTAAAGGTTCGATTTTTGCGTTCAGCTACACCATTTTGTTGGGGAGTATAGGGAAAACTAAATTCATGTATAATACCATTTTTCTCACAAAAATCCTCTAGAGTATTGGTACTATATTCACCGCCCCTATCAGATCTAAGTCTATTGATTTTCCTGTCTAATTGGTTTTCAACTTCTGCTTTGAATTTCAAAAACATGATTTCAGCCTCATCTTTAGACTTAAGAAGATATACCTTAGTGTATCTAGAAAAGTCATCAATAAAAGTAATGTAACACCTTTACTAACAGTGTTCTTGAAATCACCTAAGTCTGAATGTACTAGTTCAACTGTTCAAGCAATTTTATCTTTCTACTAGTAACAGATTTAAATGGTTTCTTAGCATGTTTTGCTTTTATAGACACAGGACACTTAGAAAATTCATCAACTTTTACAGTAGGAATTAATTCTATTTTTCTAAGTCTTTTAATAGAAACAATATTAACATGACCTAATCTACCATGCCATAAATCAACAGACTCAACAATATAAGCAAAACTGGAAACATTTGCATTATTGATAATCTCTTGAACAATGGTCAGTACAAATAAGCCCCCACTAAGATACCCCTTCCCAACAAAGTCTCCTCCACGAGAAATAATTATTTTTATCAGCTTTAAAAACAATTTTAAGGCCTACTTTGTTAAGAAGTGCTCCAGAAACTAAGTTTCTACGAAGGGAGGGTACATACAGAACATTGTTCAAGGCTAAAGTTTTTCCAGAAGTTAACTTAAGCAGGATTTTTCCTTTACCCATAACTCCAACAGTAGTGGAGTTACCCATGTAGACACACTCACCATCAGTAGACTCCTCAAAGTCATGAAACGCTCTCCTTATTAGCGCAGAGATGCGTTGAAGCGCATGTGTCCAGCACCCAATCAGTCTTGTTAGCCACCAGATTCGCCTCAACAACGACAGCAGCAATCACTTCATTCCCCTTAGCAAGATTGGCTTGGGCAGCACCTTGTCCTCTCTGTTTTGAGTTCTGCCCTTATCTTTGATTGCACTAAGCAGCCTTGTGACCAAGTTTCCCACAGACGAAACAAGGTCCCTTGAACTTCTAAATTTGGTTCTTCAGCTTGTTGAAGTGATTCTTCTTCTTCCCATTTCCCTTTTTCAGAACTTTCTTCTGTTTGCCTTTGAACTTGTCTTTCACAACAGTGCTAGAAGTTTCCACAAGGTTAGCTTTATGAGAATTAAGGGAAAGAGCTTCCATCTTATCTTTGAGACGGTTTACCTCCTCAGTCCTCATGTGACTAGTCAGTTCCTGGAGAGTCAAGTCTTTCTTCTTATGCTTCAGTTGGTTCCTGTAATCACTCCAAAAAGGTGGGAATTTCTCAAGCAGAACATTGGCTTGAAAAATCTCACACATCTTCATGCCCTCAGTAAGAAGATCAGCAGTCAAGTTCTCATACTCATGAACCTGTTCCATAATTGGCTTATTGTCCACCATCTGGAACTTAATCCACTGGCCAACAACATACTTGTTCTTCCCTGCATCATCATCACCATATTTCTTTTCCAAACTATCCCATATTTCCTTAGCAGATTTGTTAGTAACAAATAATCAAACAGAGGGTTAGTCATATGGTCCAGCAGATGTCCTTTGTTATCCTTTGCAAATTTCTTTTTTAGCAAAAGTCATCAAGAAGAATAATAGCGACGGAGAACTACTACTAAAAGTGTTTGAAACATCAGTAGCAGTGTTACGAAGATCAACAGGTGGTTCGTCAAGCAAAACATAATGAACTTCTAATTGTTCAAAGAAAATCAAAAGTTTTTTAGACCAACGTTCACTACAAGAAAATGTCAAAATTGTGACGGAATTTTTGAGACGGATGAGTCCGTCACAAATTGTCACGGAATTTTGACGGATTCGTGACAAATTAACCTCATCTAGACGAAATTTTTTAAATAGTTTTTTTTTTTCTATAAAAGTTCTGATAGTGATGGATTTGTGACAGAATTGTAACAAATATTTAATATAATTTTTGTGACAAAAAAATTTCCGTCACAAAGTTGTAGAAATGAAAATATGTGACAACAAATTGTCACAAGTCCGTTACTAAATTTGTATTGATTGTTCTTTCCGTCACAAAATGTAAAAATATAATAAAATAATAAATTCTTAACTTTGTGACAAACTATTTTCGGTCACAATTAATTTTTGACATCTTTTCGATTCAATCTATGAAACATTTGGTC
>NC_081346.1:32895837-32936761 GCF_029784015.1 Lycium ferocissimum
TAACCCTCCCCCATAATCACAAGCTCCTTTTTCAGGTTCCCACCTTTGACTTGATCAACCCGGTCCCCGGTTTCCATTTTTTTTTCCCACCAGATCCACCTTTCCATAGATAACGCCCCCAAACCACTCTCAAAGAAAAAGCCAATGGTCGTATGTAAAAATTTAAAAACCCCATGGGGGGTGTCCTTTTGGGGGTAACAATATATAGGGATTTAAAAAAAATTATCCCCCAAAAGCTAAAAACACTTTTTCAATTTTTTGTTTTTGTTTTAAAAAACAACAAAGAAAAAACTAACTAGAAAGAAAATGATAAACCACAAGTTTGGCAAAAGGAAATTACACCGAAACAACCCAAAGTATTTCCTTTTACAACTAAATCGGTTTATGTTATAGATAAGACTTCAAAACTCATGAAAGTCTTCCCAAACCCAAATCAATGAATTTCCCTAAGTTTTTCCAACCCTTAAAGGGGCTATTGGCCCAATAAATTTTAACCTCAAGTAACTATCCTCTTCCGAGCTCAAGTTATTAGATGGGTTTAATGACCCAAATTCTTGTTAATTAATCTTTCCCAACCTAGATTTTCTCTTTCGAGATCAATCAAAGTAAATGGGTGAGTCTTAGGATTAGCTAATCCCATAAGAAACATTAAAGAACAAGATTAATTAAATCAACAAAAGACCCACTTCAATAGCAATAAAAATCATTCAATACATAAGCAAAACAAGAGTTTCATCCAACACTTTAATCATAGAATATTTCCATAAACAAGATTCAAGTGAAGAAAATAAATACTACACACTTAGATATTCATTAAAATGCAAGGGATCAAAGAAATGGAGAAAAGTTTAAGAAACTTCTCAAATCAATCTTCAAATCTTCAACCCCAAAGCAGCAAAACCAAGCTCTCCAAGACTTGTATGAAATGGCCAAAGACGAGTTTACCAAACCCTAAAAGAGTATTTATAACATTCCAAAATGGGAACAAATTTCGACAAAAATACCGCGCACAACAAAGTTACCAAGATCTCTGGTGTCGTACGTGCAACATGCAAGTCACTTGTTGCACCAAACTATATGACGTTGTCCAAACATCTTTCAAAGACATGTCGGCAAGTGCGTTGCCTTTATCACAACACGTTTACTCGCATATGCTCGCTAGCATTTGCCGCATTTTGCCTATTTTTGCTCAATTTTGCTCCATTTTCGTCTGCTATGCCTCCTGACATCTGATCCTACAAAACGAACATATTATAAATACACGAAAAGTAATACCAAAAGAGCCAAGAGTCACAAAAGCTTAAGGAATTAGCATCGAATATCCCATAATTTTACATGACATTAATACTCCCAACTTAAAGTTCTGCTATCCTCAAGCAAATCAAAATCAAAATTTCAATGAGGATCCATCAATACAAGCTTAGGTAGTGCTACTATCATTTTCAAAGCACATTTTTTCATCTAAGCACAACTCTCATGACTTTGATTGGTACCAACAATTAGGCTACAAGCATGTGAAACTTCAACCAAATAACTCCCTCATTTCAATATACAATTTCAAGAATGCAATGGAGTTTCAAAACAATCAGACGACAACATTCAAGCCTCAGTAAGTGACTCAAAACCACTAGCTTACTAGATATGCTCATTTGACTTAACTTGGAATTTTTTTTTCAACATCGCCAATCTATCGTAATCCACATGCCCTCACAAGAAAGAAAGTCCCAAAATCACTATATTCATAACAACAACACAAGGGACATATACACAAAGTCACTCACACTCAACAAAGAAATTCTAGTGCTAACAAATATCACACCATAAGCTTGTCCTTATTTTCATTCATCACTAACTCAAGAACACTCAGTTGGAGATCACATAGGGACTTTTTAAGCTTGTAACGTAGGCTTAGGGAAGGGTAGGATAAGTATTTGGGATACTAGTGACTACGCCCTCCTTGACCACTACACACTATCTTTTGTCCACTTTCCTCTTCATTTCAAAACATCACTCCTTCCTTTGCATACTAATTTCCCCAATTATTCCAACTTCTTTTTGTGCAACCATTTTCTTGATTTCTAATGTTTTTGTTCTTTTCCAATTCCTTTTCCACAAAGATACATTTTCTTTGCACAAAAAGTTTGCAACCTTTTTGAATTTTTCAATTTTTCTTCCTTTCTTTTGACTTTTCCACAACACCAACCTTCACCACTTCTCAAGCAACACTAACACCCCCAACTTAGGCTTTGGGCCTCAAATTCACAATTTCATGTTCAAGGAGGAAAAGGTTCAAAAGAGAGACTTTTCATCAAAAAGGGTAAAGACTTGTAATGTGGCAATCAAAGAAAAGGTCATAGGCTCAAATGGGGTTACTAGTGATATTATTTATGCAATGCTAGGCTAGAAAGGCTAAAGAGGCTTTTTCAAAAATCACAAAGATAGCCCATGGTCATCTCTCCAACCAACATAATCAAAATTAGAATTGAAAGACTAACCGGGCAAGTTCTAGATGATAAAAGTAAGCACAAGAATTATTCAACAAACACTCACCACACATGGCATATGAACTAGTCAAGATGGAACAATTTCACTTCCTAAGCAAGAACAAATATAACAATATCTCATCATCCCAAGTAAAACCCATCTAGTAGGTAAAGAGTCACCAAATAGGCCAAAAAGTTATCACAAAAATCATTCTTTCCTATGCACCTTTCTTTTTAACTTTCACAAATAATTTGGAGGGGTATTCGCATTTCAACATTTCACATGTAAAAGACTAACTCTATTAGTACCAAACAAGCCAAGAGTTTCCACGTTTTTCCTCAAAGGAGCACCTACACTTAAAATTTTGAAAACGACTTAAAAATTTTAAAACGATGGGTTGCCTCCCACTAAGCGCTTAATTTAACGTCGCGGCACGACGGTTGCCTTTACCACTTTTTCCTCCACTTGGAGGATATGAATTTTCGCCCCAACTTTGAATCAAAGTTCCGGTGATGCTCGTGAGGCGGTGGTAGGAAAGCAAAGAGGCCAACTCTCGAATGTCGCATTTTGCACTTCTTGGCCTTTAAGTAAGGAATGTCATTTTGTCTTCTTAGCATTGCAAATTTCAAAATAAAGATGCTTTCTTCTTCATTTCCACAATCCTCCATAGGCTCGGTTAGTTCAACTTCCATATCATCAACCAAGCACAATGTGGAAAAATGGTTGGAATGTGATCAAACGCGCCCCAATTCAAATTTGCCCCATCTTTGACATCCTCACCCAAAAATGAACTAGAGTCTTCAAAAATTATTTCATGAACTTTTTTATGCAACTCTAGTATCATTTCTTCAACTTCGGCATCATTCACTATTTTGGGTTGGTCGGTTGGCAATTTACCATTAGCTCATGAAAATCAATCTTAACTTCTTCTTCATTGGAAACCAACTCAAAACTACAATCCATGGCCCTTTGATATTGAGCATCACATGCCTCAATCTTTGCATTCAATTCGGTCTCCAATTTCCGGATAGCAATTTCAAATAGCTCCACTTCTTGACTTTGCTCAACATGCATTTTTAGAAATTCTTCGATCATCCGTGAAATGCCTTCATGGTGATCCCCATAGGCTTCAAGTTGTTGAGCATGATTCATTAGCCAATCTTGGCTCAAAATTTCAATTTTGTCAAGTTTTTCTTCATTGTGAGAGTTGTCCAACTCTTGTAAAAACCATCCATGGTGAGATACACCTTTTGGGTAGTTTCATCATCTCCATGTTGAACTTCTTCCCATAATTTGGTCAAGACTTGTCCATGTTTTTCATTCCTCCCCATTATGCTTTTCAAAATTTCCTCAACTTCTTCTTTTTGAGAATTGGAGATTTCTTCTTCAAGATTTTGCTCTTCTTCAAGTTGAACCACTTCTTCACTTTCACAACTTCTGCCAGGTCACAAGAATTTTCTTGCTCATCTTTTAAACTTGAAATCTCTTCTGCAACCATTTCATTTTGAGGAGTTGACACTTCTATGACAATTGAGGAATTGGCATCCTCTAATGGATCATTCATTATTTTCATAGCTTCTTCATTTTCTAAAATGGATTGTTAGACGAGTTTTTGCTCTTCCTCCATTTTAGCTTCCTGATCTAAGAATGTTTGGAGCATTGCCATGATGCCTTCAAATCCGGCACTCTGTCCTGCACTTGCCATGTCATTGTCCCTATTAAACTCAAAAGCACAACTAGTATTTTCGTTAGAACAACTTGAGGGAGGGGAAGCAAAATAATTGGGACAATCACCCCAACGTCCACCTTGACCACCACATATATTACAAATACTCTTATCATAGAATTGAGACGATGCACACATATCTCTCCCGGGAGCATTTTCACATTCTTGCCAAAAGTGGGGTCCTCCACAATATGGACATAGGTCATAAAAATATGGGTTGCAACCATCAAACCCATTTTCATTCCAAGATGCCATAGAGACACAAGTAAAATAAAAACTAACATAAAGAAACACAAAAAATCACAAACACATATTCACAAGTTTGGACCAAAGCAAGCAAGCTTAAAATCCCAAACTAACCCAAATACGTCAAATTGTTCCCCGGCAACGGCGCCAAAATTGATAACGTCCAAATCCACTCCTCAAAGAGAAAGTGTACATGGTCGTATGCAATATAATTTACCCAACTATGAGTCGGGGTCGATCCCATAGGGAACAATATACTAGGCAATTTAAACAAGTAAGGAATTATCACCAACTAAGCTAAGTCAAACACTTTTTCAATATTTGGTTTTTGATTTAAAAACTAACAAAGATAAAACTAACTAGAAAGCGGGTAAAATGATCAATGGCTACAAGTTTGGATACAAAGGAAATTACGCTCAAGTAACGATCCAATGTATTTCACGATTTTACAACTAAGATCGGGTTTATGTTAATAGATAATGATTTTGTAAAATCTCATTGAAAGTCTTCCAACCAAATCAATGAATTTCACTCTAAGCTTTTCCAAGCCTTAGAGTGTGATATTAGGCCCAATCAATTTAACCTCAAGTAACTATCCTCTTCCGAGCTCAAGTTACTAGATGGGTTTAATGACCCAAATTCTTATTAATTAATCTTTCCCAACCTAGATTTCCTCTTCCGAGCTCAATCAAAGTAAATGGGTGAGTCTTAGGGTTAGCTAATCCCGTAAGAAACATTAAAGAACAAGATTAATTAAATCAACAAAAGACCCACTTCAATAGCAAAAAATATCATTCAATACATAAGCAAAATAAGAGTTTCATCCAACACTTTAATCATAGAATATTTCCATAAACAAGATTCAAGTGAAGAAAATAAATACTACACACTTGGATATTCATTACAAAGCAAGGAATCAAAGAAATGGAGAAAAGTTTAAGAAACTTCTCAACTCAATCTTCAAATCTTCAACCCCAAAGTGTGGTGCAAAAACCCTAAGCTCTCCAAGACTTGTATGAAATGGCCAAAGATGAGTTTTACAAAACCCTAAAATAGTATTTATAACATTCCAAAATGGGAACAAATTGTGGACAAAAATACCCTGCGTGCACAATATGCTACTCGCATCTGGTGTCGCATATGCAACATGCCAGTCGCATGTGCAACATGCCAGTGGCATGTTGCACCAAACTATAGCATGTTATGCTAATATCTCTGTCAGCACATGTTGCAGGAAGTGTTGCTCGCATGCACAACATGATACTCGCATGTGCTGCTAGCATGTGCCGCATTTCAGCTATTTTTGCTCCATTTTGATCTGTTATGCTCTCCGGGCATCTGATCCTACAAAATGACATAAATACACGAAACGTAACACCAAAAGTGCTTGAAGAGTCACAAAAGCTTAAGGAATTAGCATCGAATATCCCTTAATTTCACGGCACATCACACTACACTATTGTTGGTTTGTGCTTTTTACAATACTTATTCCACATAAAAGTTGACCACAGAGTATTTGTTGTTCTAAATCTCCACCACAACTTGGAAAAGAGTGCTTTAGAGACATCACAGAGAGATCTGAAGCCTAGTCCCCATTCCTCTTTTTGCAGACAAATGTTCTTCCAAGATACCCAATGTCTGTTTCTTTCTTCCTCCTTGTTATTCCAAAAAACCTTGCAAAAATTCTATGCATCTCATTGATAGTGTACTTTGTTGGCACTATAGCAGATAGAACATAAACAGGAATGCTTTGAAGAACACTATTTATTAAAACTGCTTTTCCACCATAAGATAACAATCTTCCTTTCCAGCTCTACAGCTTGTTCTTCACTTTCTTGATCAGCTCATTATAGTAAACTTTCTTCCTCCTAGCATGAAAAATGGGGCAACCTAAGTAGTTCAAGGGGAATTATCCTCTAGAAAAACCAGTAATGTGTTGCGCTTCCTGAACCAAACTTTCAGCAGTTTTATGAAATATATAAAAAACACTCTTTTCTTTACTAATCAATTGCCCTGAAACTACCTCATACTCTCTCAGGATGGTCATGATTTCCATCAGAGAAAATTTCTCAGCAGATGCAAATATAATGGTATCATCTACATAAGCTAAGTGATTTATATTAGCACTCCACTTTGGCAAACCATATCCCACATACTTACTATTCTCAAAGATAGCATTGAGTGCTCTAGAAAGAACCTCAGCAGATATAATAAACAAGGCTGGTGATAGTGGATCACCTTGTTAAACCCTTCTTGTTGAATGTAAGAAACCTTTAGCCTTGCCATTGAACAAAACTGAATACCAATTATTGGCTAATAACCTCCATATCATGTCAACAAAGCCTCGTAAAAACCCATTCTGAGTAGAACTTTAATTAGATAAGACCAGGACACTCTATCATATGCTTTAGCCATATCCAGCTTCAAAACAACATTGGCAGGTTTCCCTCTTTTCCTGATATCTGTGACAATTTCCTGTGTTAGCAAAATATTTTCAATAATGTTTCTGACTTTAACAAAGCCTGCTTGGTTGGGAGAAATTAAAGTAGGAAGGATCTTCTCTAGTCTATCATGCAGCACCCTAGAAAGAACCTTGTTTATGAAGTTACTCAAACTAATTGGCCTTAAATCTGAAAAGCATTGAATCAATTCTTTTTTAGGAAACAGGACCAGATTAGTGTGACCAGATTAGTGTGAGTAACTGATTTTGGCAAAGAATTTCCTTGAAAGAAAGCAGTCACTAACTTGTACACATCCATACCAATAATGTCCCAACAAGACTGAAAAAACAATCCTGTAAATCCATCTGAACCACATGCACTATTACCATTGAGTTTAAACACTGCTTCTTTCACCTCATCTATAATAGGAATCTTGCATAAAATGTCATTAGCAACTGAATCCACCATGCATGGAATGTAGTCAATCAATCTATCTGTAGGTTGAACATTATCCTTCTGAGTAAACTGTTTCTGATAGAAATTAACTGATTCTTCTGCTATTTGATCTTCATCATCCAACCAAAGTCTTTCAGAGTTTTGAATCTTCTGAATTTGTAATTTCTTCCTTCTTCCCTTTACAAGATTATGAAAAATCCTGTATTTCTATCACCTTCCACAAACCAATCCAGCTAAGATTTTTGCCTCTAATACTCCTCCTCATAGTGAAGGTATGTTTTCATTTCTGCTTGAGCTTTCTGCAACACAGCTCTATTCAGAAATGAGGGATTTTCTTCAAAAAGATCTTCTTTAAGCTTAACAATCTCTTCCCTGATAATGAGTTGTTTAAAGATATCACCAAATTTTGCCCTATCCACCGAGATAGAACCCCTTTCATTTTCTTCAGTTTAAACTTAAAATTGAGAAAAGGATCTTCATGTTCCCAAACTGACCAATTTAGCCTTACCACTTCTTTGAATGAGTCTTCCTCCACCCAAAACTTTAAAAACTTGGAAGATCTATACTGATTATGCAGAGACCCCATAAGTACATAAAAGTGGAGCATGACTTGAACCAGTCCTTACTAGATGTTCAACCTCAATATTACCAAATCAGTTCTGTAAATGATCATTAATTAGCATTCTATCAAGCCTTTCAAAGATACAGTCATCACCTGCCCTTCCATTCCACCAAATAAATGGACTACCTTTGAAACTAACCTCTTCCAGTTCACATGAGTTTACACAGAATGCAAAATCTTCCACATCTTGTTGTTGAACGGGAATACGACCTATTTTTTCTTCCTTATTCATCACCACATTGAAATCACCACCAATCATCCATGGATCATTTAAACTGTTAGATAGATGATAAATCCTATCCTACAATCCCAGCCTCTCAACTTCATTACATTTAGCATATACTAAGGTTGTAAACAAAGTTTTATCCAGCTCTTGAAAAAATAATCTAAGGGTAACCTGCCGAGAAGAATCAGAAACCACTTCCATATCAATATTCTCTGAGACAAAGTACCAAATCTTGCCGTTACAATTTGAATTTGCGACAAGCATCCCCAATCTTTTCTTATATTTCTGAATATGCCTGGCCTACTGAAAAGGTTCCAACAGAGCAATGAGAAAAAATCTGTGATGTCTATTTAACATTTGGAGCCTGTGAAAGGCATTTTGAGTCTTGACTGATCTGATGTTCCATATAAATGACTTCATCATCATTTAAAATTGGATTTACTGAGTTGCCCTATTTGGTACCACCCTTGTAGGCTGTAGTTTTTCCACTGGCACAGGTTTGATATTCTTCTTCTGCCTTTTTTAATTGAGATCACCTTAGGAGATGTATGTGACATTTTGTGCCTTTTCTCAGAATTCTTCACATTCAGCTTCTTGTTGGCCACCTTATTAGGAGTATTTGCCTTTCCTTCATCCTCAGAAACATTGATGCCATTGTGAGAGACCAAATCATGCAGCACTTTGTTAGGGAAGATATTCTTCTGAGTATTCTTCTTGTTGTTTGAAACCTCCAGATCAACTTGTCTATGTGGAGAACAAAAATCTGCACTTTGATCCTCTAGTGTTATCTGTATCTTATTGGAACCTCCTTCATCCAGCTGATCCTCTTCTACTACATTCACAACTTCATAATTCACACCAGTTGCCTTAGCATGAGATGTGTCAATATCTGAATCCTTCTCCATACCTTTCTCATCACTGGAATGCTCCTTCAAAAGAGAATTCTTATTAATTATAGCTATAGGATTAGGGACCTGCACAATAGCTTGAAGAGGATTGGAAACAAATTGCTCTATCCTTGTAGCTGGATATGTACCAAGATTGACTTTATCTCCATCCTATTTAACTAACTCCATTGCCATCTTCTTCTCCAAATCTGCTTCAGTTGAATCATGAGTACAAGAATCAGGACTAAGATTTCCTGTTTCCTGAACATTCAAGACTGGATCATCAACCTTTTATTGCACATTAGCATTCTCCTTTTCCTCACACAGATCATGAAAGTGATCTATATGACCCTCATAAGAATTATCTAGTATTTCTCTATCTTTAATCTCCACCCTATCACACCACAACTGCTTACCAGCCTCTTTAGCAGAAAATATAACCATCTACTTATCAGTATCTCCATTCCCTTTGTTACTGCATTCTACGTTAAACAATATTGTTGATCTGAGACTTCTCATCAGAGTTGTTAATGACTTCTTCCACCTGATTACTATAACCATCCTTGTGAACCTCTAATGGTTGATCATCTTCTTGTAACACATCAAACTTATTGTGAATCACCACATTTTGAACATCTAGTGCTTTTTGTTAGACTTGCTCCTTCACCCCATCTATTGCTCTTTGTTGGACTAGCCCCTTCTCACCATTCTCTGTTGTATTTAGAACCTCTAGCACTCTATTATCCTTGACAACATTCCAATTGCCAGGATCACCAAGGATCCTGCCACTGGATAAAATTCTAGCATTGTACTTCCTTCTATTATAATTGTTAAACTTCTTCTTCCTCTGATCCTGAAAATCAGGTTTGTCATTCTTAACAGGTATATCATCCTCAACCACCATCACCATCTCCTTCTCCTTATCAGGAATATCCTTAGTAAACATCTCTTCTTTATGATAAGCTAATTCAGGATGAAGATGCCAACATTCATCATCACTATGGTCTTATAATCTACATTCACCACCGTATTTTAGGAGATAATCATAATGGATTTTCACTTTAACAGTATCAACCTCCTTCATTTCCTCATGTTCAATCTCCATATTCACATGTTTTGGCAACTCAGAAAGGAGATCAACCAGCACCTTAACACGTGCACAACTAGGTCTAGTACGATTGATAGTAGCTAGATCTAATTGTAATGGAATTCCCACAGCAGTAGCAAGTGAAAACAATGATTCCAGCACAAAATATGTTGGCGTCAGGTTAGGAAAAGATATCCAAGAAATTACCTTCGACGTTTCTTCATCAATTTTAAACTTTGTATCATAAATTAATGGCCTCATTTGATAAGATTAACCATCCTTCAACTGCAAATAGTAAAAACCCTTCGAACATAGATTGATAAAGTCCTCCATGAGAGAAAGCCTAATCAAAACATGCCTAGATATAAATAAGACAATTTCACACTTTCCTTTAATCCCACATTATGCAGGAATAATACTTTTCAATTCCTGCATCGCAGGACAATCGTGTGAAAACTGTCCAATAATAGCATACTAAAGGTTCTTCGTGACTTCCATTTGGTCGACTTCCTTTTGTGTCTAACGTAAAAGAGGAACACCATTGACTAAAGACACTTGTTTCATAGGGATTTTGGACGTAGAAGTAGGGTTTTGCATGGGATTCATTATTGTAGGTTTAAAGAATTCATTGTGTTTAGGTTTGGATGATTCTGGAAGAGAGTTGTTTGGATCTATGGGTGTAGAAATGGCAGCGGAGGTCTGGCCAACCACCTGAGGTGGCTGACCAACGGCCATGCTAGCCATTGTACGGCGCCGACGCTAGGTTATGTTAGGGTTTGCATGTAGGGTTTACGAGAGAGAAAAGAGCTGAGGGTTTAACTCATGGCTTGGTAAATGGTGGACAGATTAAAAAGAAGACTAGAAAATAATTTAGAGATTTGAGGACAAGGACAGAGGCCTTATATCATCTCTGTTGGCCACTCAACATGAATATATTTTCGGTAATTTTTTTTATATATTAAAGTTAGGCATAGACAAGGTAATGTGGCATCTCCCAGGGAACACAATTATCTTTTTCCTCTTTTTTGGGCCTTATTTTCCATTTTTTCAATTAAATTCCAATCAAAAATATGTTTTAATGACAATAGTGGAAGAACTTAACAGTCACAATAATGGAAATAAATTGACAAATAAAGTTGTTAAACAATTTTCCTAATGAAATGGTTGTAGGATGAATGTTGTGTTAGCAATTAAAGTTGTAACATATGTAATATCCATTCATTAGTGTTTATATTGGTGAATTGGTACTTTTCTTGAAGTATATATCAGGTTAATTAGTGAAATGAGAACATTTTCTTTTGCAGAGTTTGAGGATCGAAATTCTTTTGAGTACTGATTTTAATTGTAAATTGTGATTTTTTTTTTTTTCCGATCGAGTAGGAAGAGAAGATTTTACGTCTTCGTCAAACCTCTTGGTACTTCTTTTAACGAGTATGGTATAGTGACAATAGTTTAGATTTTATATATTGTATATCAAAGAAACAACCCACTCAATCCATAATCTATCACAACCTCTCAGTACCCTTATTGTTTTGTG
The DNA here is from genome assembly GCF_029784015.1 of Lycium ferocissimum. Taxonomy (NCBI): domain Eukaryota; kingdom Viridiplantae; phylum Streptophyta; class Magnoliopsida; order Solanales; family Solanaceae; genus Lycium; species Lycium ferocissimum. The sequence continues at coordinate 32,907,550 of NC_081346.1, forward strand.
ATCAAGTATGATTTTAAGCATGTTATAATTTAGGGGGTTTTTTTTGTCTTTTGCTCATCTTTTTGTTCTAAATTTTCTGAAAGTTTGATTGTGATATATGTGGTCACACAACAAAAATGATGAATTTAGTAAATGCGCTTCAAAAGGAGAGGTTTAAGCCAATGTTTTATATGGTTGTTGGCTTGCTGCTACAGATAATTTGAGTCTCCAAAAAGCACGCGTGTCTGAGGAGTCTTTGGTTGATAAGGTATGTGACAATGATTTAATTCAATTGTTCATTATTCCTGTTTAAGTAACTTTATTCATTATGTATTATTTGCAAATTAAATACTAGAATATCTACAACAAGAATTTTATGCTAATCAGTTTTGAGGACGAAAACTTTTATTGCTAGGCTATCTCAAAACCGTAACTTTTAAAAATTTAATAATCTCTCTTTTAAACTGTTTATGTGATTAACAAAGATTATTTTTAATATGAAATTATAACATTAATTATTTATTCATATTTTGATTTCTTTAATCATTTTATGGAGGTCGAATATGCTACGAAATGCAAGCCAGTCTGGAAAATTAAGTTGTAGCAACCTTTATTTGTCTTGCTCAGTTTCTCATTTCTTTTTCTTTTTGTGACATGTTAAAATAGCATAGTGCTATAGAAGTACAAATTCTTATATTTTAAGGAAGAACATCAAATAATTTTCTACTTTTACACACTTAAAAAATAAAGAGTTTGTAGTGTAAGAAATTAAAAAAAAAAAAAAAAAAAAAAACAATATTCATAAAATAGAGATGGAGTTCCAAAAAAATATGTAAAAAGATATAAACGGTATCTTTGTAATTTTTCTCCAAAAAAAAAAAAAAAAGAAATCGATGGTAAATTTACACCTAAAGATCTCAAAATGATTTTTGCTAAAAAAAATATTTGGAAACATCACACTATGCAACTATGCAGAGAATGAATAGATAAAAATGTATGTTTAAACTACTTATTTATAGTAATTCTTGATATTCAAATATTAGATAAGAATATTCCATGAATTAAATAAGATGTTTTATAATCGCGCGATCAAATTCACTAGTATACTTTAAAAGTTGTGCAACCACTAACAACTCCTTAAAGTTTTCAACTCAACAATTAATAATAAGGGTAAAATATGAACAAAGAGGTTAATTATTTTTTGATATCCAAACTAAACAAGTAAAACGGATAACTATTTTTAATATACATGATAAGTAAAAATGAATTAAGACAGTATTTAATTGTACGCCATAGTTACTTTTTCATGTTTTTAAAAGAATTGGCAGGAGCCCTATCAGTATTGAAATTCAGTATTAAGGAGGGGACCTGCCACCTTTACCTTCTCAACTCCTCGATTGAATTGGACATCGCCAGTTCGAGATAAAAGTATACTCAACTAGTTTAGAAGTTACAAGAAAAATTTCTCACAAACCTTCAATATTCTTTAAATGAAAAACATGTTCTAAACAGTATCAAGATTTTTTTTAATTTAATTTTAAATTTTCTAATTTTCATCAAATTCATTTCCAAATAGCTACTTACTCTATTACTTATTACTAGCTTTGTTTTTTTCACTTTTTTTTTCTGTCTAGAAAATGATATTTTTATATTTAAAAATAATTTTGATTTTATAAATTCTCATCTTGTTCTTAGTGAGATGTATTAGCCAGATAAATATTTATGATATACTATTTTTTAATATATATTTTTTTTAAAAGAGTCTTAAATTTCATATCCGATTAAAATACATCACATAATTGAAAAGGGCGAAATACTTTTTTTTTTATTACTCCACTGTTTGTTTGCACTTTGCTAAACCCGGTGCAAATTCCAAAGTATACACAAAAACAATCAATTAAAGTGGTTTTTTTACTGAAAATTCTGATTCTCCCATCTCTAAGCAAAGGGCAAAAGCAGCAAATGCCACACACCCCATATTAAATAAAGCTCTGAAGTTGAAGTAGACTTTTTAACCCTACACGCCTCATGGTGAAATGCTTCGTGTTCCGTGCCCTATTTTTGTTAACCAGCACTGGGGAAAAAGAGTGGGGAAAAAGAGTGGGCATTCGGTTCTTCCGTTCGGTTTTATCAAATTTCGATTCGGTTATTTCGGTTTCAATTTTTTGAAGGTGGACACCGAACACCGAACCAAACTAGTTCGGTTCGGTTCTTTCGGTTTCGATTTTTTGAAGTTCGGTTCGGTTCGGTTTCAATTTTTTCAATTCGATTTTTTTGATATGATATTAGAAGCGATTCCATTTACACTAATTCATATTCTCAAAAGCAATAAAACATAAAATTGATAAATTGAAACCAAAATCAAACTAACAGGATACACAAGAACAGAAAGCCATAACCATGATATAGGATTACTAGGTGTTATATACATACCGAAAGAATAATTAAGAAAACACATGAAGGACATACATTAATCCTAAACACACATCCTAGTCACCTTCCTTTGTTAAAGATATTTAATTTTCTCAACTGAAGTGAAAAATTAGGGATACAAAAGCAAAAAAGTGTTTGTTACAATTGGGTTTTTTTTTTTTGCTTAAACTTAATTGGCCTGGACTATTTTTATTTTTTTGGGTAATGTATTAAATTTCGATGGGCGTTCAGTTCTTCGGTTCGGTTTTATCAAACTTCGGTTCGGTTTTATCAAACTTCGGTTCGACTATTTCGGTTTTGATTTTTTGAAGGTGGACACCAAACACCGAACCCAACTAGTTCGGCTTGGTTCTTTCGGTTTTGATTTTTTGAAGTTTAGTCCAGTTTTTTTTATTTTCGATATTTATTTCCAGCCCTACTTGAAACCACTACTGAAAATTAATAAAACAAATTATAAAACCAAAAAATAATGTCACAAATAAAGGTCACAATTATCTTATTCACTTATCATCTGACTTTACTTTGCATTCTTGTTCCCCTATTTGACTGAATTAATTATCAAAGACGAAAGGGCTTTAAGAATTACTCCTTCCACCTCAAATTATTTATGGTAATTTCTAAAAATAGTTATTTCAAATTATTTGTCATTTTTAGAAGTTTAGACAAAACTCATTGTTCTTTTCCTACCTTTACCTTTAGTAGTTATTATCTTAAATACTACAAACACTTCAATTATGGCTAGATGATACATAGATAGAGTAAATATTAAATGAAGAAATATTATATCCTAAGACATAAATAATAGTAAAACAGTTAAAATCATCCTAATTACTAATAATCTTTTAAGGGGCGTTTAAGATAGAAACACTACAAATCAGTTGAGGACATTGAAATTTGATTAATTTCTTGTCGCAAGACCTTTTTTTTTTTTTTTTTTTTTTTGTAACTTCTCTCTTTATTCACATGTCCATTCCTTCTTTCAAAAGTTTTTAGAAAAGAAAAAGGAAAGAGCAAGGAATTGGAATTGGAATTGGAATTTGGCAAGTCAACTTATGGGGTGAAAAATAGTACAGGGGAATTGGCAGGGTTTGAATTGTTGTAGCGAGACTAGAGAACAGTCACAGCTAGCTGTGATATTTATGCAGTAAGCGTGCAGAGCTAAAAATAGATAAAAACGAACAGTGTTTGAAAAATAGAAATTTAGGGAAAGTTTCATTCAACGAAGCTCATTTCTGTCTAGTCAAATATCAAATACCCAAATGACGGATTGATTTATATCCCTGCCTCATTGTGCATTCTTAATGTGAAAGGTCAAAACTTAATGCGCCTTTCTTAAAAGGCTTAATGCATATGCGGCTCTTTAAACTTAATTTTTATTTTTTATTTTTATATTTTGGCATCTTAACTAAGTGTTATTCTTATTGAACCCCTGAATTTGGCCTCAAGTGTGTCTATCAAACACAATCCAACCTACATAACATATATATGGCGAGTCTCATTTTTTTAGCCTTGGTGTGAATGCTAACCATATCCTACGTGAAAAATTCAACCAATTAAAGCACCCTACCTATTTTAATTATACGCATCAAATGGAAGAAGTGTGTTGTTGTGTTATACAAGTGAAGAACCGCCACTTAAACCGATCAAATAACAAAACTGAAAAACAAGAAATCAAAATTTGAAACTAAAACTGAAAATAAAAATTAAAACTGAAAAATAAGAAACCAAAACTGGAAAATAAAAACTAGAAACTAAAACTGGAAAATTAATAACTGAAAAACTGGAAACCAAAACTGAAAACTAAAAAAACAAAACCAAAACTTAATATCTGATGTGTATAATTAAAATGGGTGGTGTGTGTTAATTGGTTGAATTTTCCACATAGGATGCGATTGACATTCACGTGCAAGGCTAAAAAAAAAAATTGAAACTCATTATATATGTTATGTGAGTTGGATTGCGTTTGATAGACACACTGGAGGCCAATTTTAGGGGTTCAATAGGAACAACACTTAGTTGAAGTGCCAAAATAGAAAAAAGAGACAAGTTTAGGAGGTCACATATGCATTAAGCCTTCTTAAAAAAATTGTTGGAATAAAGAAATGATAAGGATTAGACAGGGTTGTAAGGCCCTCCGAAATTAGCCATTCTATCTTGTAAACTAATCGAGATCGAAATTGAAAAAAAGATAAATGTCGGAGACTAATCAATTGATAGAAAACATGAAATTATTCTGTTTCGATAGAACCGCTGAGAACAATGAAGTAAAAAAAAAAATACTTATATTCTGTTTGGCCAAACTTTTAAAATCTGCTTATTTTGAAAAGTCTTTTTTTCAAAAAAGTACTTTTGGTAAGAAATAGTTTGTGTTTGGCCAATAAAGCACATTTGAGCAGCAATTAGTGTTTGACCAAACTTTTAAAAAGTGTTTCTAAGTGCATTTTTTCAAAAGTGATTTTCAGAAGTGTTTTTGGGAAAATATACTTTTTTAGCGTCTGTAAAATAATTTCTGTTACTCCCCAGAAGCACTTATTTTCTTCCAAAAATTTTGGTCAAACACCTCACTGTTTTAAGATAAATATTTTTTGAAAAAAAAAAAAATTGACCTCCCAAAAGCTTGACTAAACTGGCTTACTCGTATTCGCATCAATATTTATATCAAATTACAAGATATAAGTCCAAATTGCAAGCGCAATATACTAGTATTTTCTTAAAGTATCCCTAATATGAATGTTACTGATTCCAAAAATTTTTCACTTTATTTGAAATTTTTAAAACTAGAATTGAAGATTGACTTATGTTTGGTTATACTTTTTTGAAAAGGAGAGAAGAGAACATTTTATACGAAATTTATGATGATGGAGTTAGAAATAGGTTTGGAGCACTTTTTCAATTCGGAAGCCAACTCCAAGTTGAATTTAAAAAATTTATAGCCAAATACTAAGTTTAAAATAAAGTGAAAAATTATTGCGGAAACAATGAATAATTCTCGTGGCCAAACGGCTATATTATTTGGAACGAAAGCTGCTAAACTACCACACTAGTTTGGCCCAAATTTGGCCACACCTATAAAAAGACCGTTATAACCTTGTAGAATTTTTGCTACCATAAATTTCCCACCAATAATTTCCCTCCAAAACACACTATTAAATACACTAACTTATGCTTATTCAAGTCAAAATATTTTGTAGATTTCAATTTGTCACGACCCAACCGGAGGGCCGCGACGGGCACCCGGTGCTAACCCACCCAGGCACCTCTTAACATACTTTCACTTTACATCTAGGTGAGCCACATAGCTAAATCATACCTTTCATTCATCATCATACTAATCCCATTGGGCGACAATTCATTTATATCATCATTAACAACTATGCCCATATAAATGTACATAAGTCGACGAGGCTAACAAAATAATATCCCAAAATATAGACCGACAAGGCCAAATACATCTAATCATATACACATGTCTACTAGCCTCTAAGAAGAATATGTCATATCATATAGGCGGGACAGGACTCCGCCGTGCCCATAATTATGCACACAAAAGAATAAGTACCAAAAGCTGTAGCTCCGAATGAAATGGAGCTTCGCTATGTAGTCCCTGAATAATATAGGTATGGATCAAGCCTGTCTCCCTGGCCACCTGCGGGCATGACGCAGCGTCCACAAACAAAAGGACGTCAGTACGAACATTGTACTAAGTATGTAAGGCTAGTCCTTTCTTTCTAAGGCATGATTCTATGGTATGAATCTTCCTATCTTTCTATGACTTCTCTACATATATGTATATACCGGAAATGATGAGTCTACGTTATAAAGAGCTCTCATGAGATAAAGTTAAGAGATATGTTATGAATATGATGATGAGCCCAAGTCTAGAGACCCTAAAGCTCAGGATATGATGTTATTACGAAGCTAATGACCTTCATACGATTCTTTGATATTAATCATTGTTGCTAGACCCACCTTATGATGCTAGTACTAGACCCACCTTATAATGCTAGTACTTTCTTTCTAAGGCATGCCTCCGATGGCATGAATCTTCCTATTCTTCCATGATTTTCCTACATTCCGTAAACTAAGAGTCTATGTTCATGAATAGCCATACGAGATAAAGATAAGAGATATATTATGAGCACGATAATGATGACGATGAGTCTATGACTATAAGGAGCTACATATGTATAAGATAAAGAAAAGAGGTAAGACACGAGTATGATAATTGATGATGATGAGTTAAGTCTAAAGAATCCTAAAGTGAGATATGATGCCCATGAAGTTAATGATTCTAAGTATGGTTCCATTGATGCTTTTTCTTGTGTACACTCCCTTCATTGGGGAAACTTTTAAGAATACCCAATCGTTCACTTGGAACTCTAAGTCCCTTCAACGATTATCCGCATAGGACTTTAAACGACTTTGGGCTGCTAATAACCGATCTCATATGAGCTTAACTTTCTCTATGGCTTGCGAATTAGATCTACCTCCTGATTTGGAGTCAGTTCATCCAGTTTTCCATGTTTCGATGCTTCGTAAATGTGTTGGAGATCCTACTAGGGTCGTGCCAGTAAATGATGTTCAAGTGACAGAAAAGTTGACTTATGAAGAGATACCCATTGCCATATTAGATAGGTAAGTACGGAGGCTTAGAAATAAAGAAGTGGCCTCAATTAAGATTTTGTGGAGAAACAACAACCGAGAAGAAATGACATGGGAAGCGGAAGAAATCATGAAATCCAAGTACCCGCATTTATTTTAGCCCCCGGAAGAGGGCCAAGATGAGACATCAAGGTCATAAGGTATGTATGTTTTCCTTTTTATGCATTTGGGTCGTGTGTGGCCAAATTCTATTGCTATTATGTTGTGGCCCTGTGAGGCATTATTATTATGGGCTGTTGTGACAGGATGGTAGTGCCATATTACAGGGGAAACTCTGGCGAAATTTTCGTAGGATTCCCGAGTGCTTAATATTCGAGGACGAATGTTCTTAAAGGGGGAAGAATGCTACACCTCGAAAAATTCCCCGTTGATGTACAGTGAATAGACTAACGAAGGACACGAAGTGTACGGTGTTGCAATAAGTAAAGAATGACTTTTGATGACCCTAAGTAAGATTTCAAAGACACTCGATGTTAGACGAGAAAGTTTGCCAAGAGAAGGCAAGGCATATGATATGTATCGGAAAGGATTTACGAGTAACAAGTTAATGATGACTTAATGATGCTTTGGAAAAGAGTTATAACGTCCCGTAGATTGTTAATGAGGTGATAGACAAGTGTTAAGAAGGTTCCATAAGGATTGGAGATCGAACGAAATGACGAAATCCATTTCAGGGAAATGGAGTTATACAACCACTTATACGGTCCGTATAACTTTATACGGTCCTTATAAGAGGTCCGTATAACTCCCAGCAGGGAGATGAATTTATGGTTGGTGAACCACGGCCACTTATACGGTCCATACAATATTGTACGGACCGTATAAGTGTCCGTATAGTACCCGACGGGCTGATTTTTAGTTTTTGTATAAATAGATGCCTTGGGTTCTTTTACTTCATTTTTCATCTTTTACAAGTATTGAGAGCTCAAAACCCTTCTCTAAGCACATTCCACTCAAGTCCAAAAGAACACAAAGATCAAAAGGCTAGAATCAAGTGTTTATGCGTTAAAAAGCTTCCAAGGGTTAGAAGACTACAAGAAATCCAAGTGAAGGTGAAACTAGGGTTTTGTTCAAGTGAGGTGTTTCCACCCAAGTTTCATTCCTACACCATCTAAGGTAAGTTTTATGATATTTCCATGTTGTTTAAGGTATTTGAAAGTTGAAACACTTGGATTGCAAAAGGAAATAGGAAATGAGTCATGAATGTAGAAATAGTGTCACTTTGGAGTAAATGTTTGGATTGAGTCATGATTCTTGATATGGTATGATTATAATCATGTTATAAATGATATTGAGAACATGGGATAGACATTATATATGAATGAACGTAATCGTGTGATATGACCATGAATGTGGATGATTGGAAGTGAATTGAGAAGTAATGATAATGTAGGTGAATAAAGGCTATTGTGATGATGTTGTGAATGTTATTATTGATGTTTGGGAGTTGATATATGATATGGGGGAAGTCGTATAAATAAAGGAGATGTTGTCCAATTTTCTCTAGCTTTAGTCATGTATGCCAAGTCATCGATTTCCTAATGATAGTATAACTCTAATGAAGGTAGAAATGTGAGCATTGAAGGAGAACGTGCAAGTGATAGAATAGTTGAACGAAGAGGTATGTAAGGCTAACCCTTCTTTCATAAGGCATGGTTCTTTGGCCAAATATCTATTCTTCTATGAGTCTATGATATCCTCCAAATGATTCTATCTTTAAAAGCTACTAAGCTCATGATCCTCGATATGTTACGACTGTACTAAATTCTTTATACGACGAGTAACCCCCTAGGGATAAATGTAATGAACGACGATAGTAATGATGCTAAAGATGCTTATGAGCTTATATGTATATGTGCCTATGTATGGCTATTATGAAACCCCGAGCTTATATGGTCGGGTAGAATATAGTAGATATGTATTATTTTGATAGCCAAAGGGCGTATGTATATAAAGGTAAATATGTTTCAAATGAAAATGGGTTTCGTACGATTATGAGCATAAGAAATACGACTGTACGCAGAATGAGTAATAGAACGAGCCCCTCATGGCCCTAGCCGGGTCGTGACACAATTTGAGAAGTTCAAGGAGAAATAAATAGAAAAATTTCAAATAACATAATGTTTAGAATGTTCTTCGATCCTTTTGGCCAACTTTAATTTAAAAAAAAAATCATCATTATTAAAATACATAGCTCATTTTATAATTATTATCTCCTAGCACTTAAAATAATTGGAGGTAATATGAAAACATGAATAGGTCCAAAATTTTATATAATTGTATAAAAGAAATCAGATACTTTATAAACATTCTAGGAACTTTTACTAGATTTTTGTTGGCATACATAATGGAAGAAAAAAATTATACTTTAAATTTTAAATCCCAATATTTGTTTGCAATTTATCTTATTTCCTTTATTAATTATGACGGTAATAATTATCTTGTAAGACTAACTAATATTAAAATAATTATATTAAAAACCGATGAAAGAATAATTAATTATATTATTAATTTTTTCCTCGTTAAAAATTACTCCCAGCCCTCCCACCAAAGAAAACAATTATCACTACACCAATATTTTCTTGACAAAAAGCGGAACTAGAGTTTTAACTATAAATAGAAGTTAATATATATGTCAATATCACATCTCGCCTATTAAAGTTTTGCTTAAAAACTTTATTCGAGAATTTGTATAAAGAACGATTATTTGCCGCAGCGCAACAATTCTTTCATATATTTGTATTAAAAAAATCTGTTGAATACATATAAATAATTTATCAAAACAAAAATTAATTTAATATATTTACAAAAATACTTGAATATGTCTTGAAAAATGAATTTAAATATGTAATTCAACTAGTTAAGTATCAGATCGCCGAATTAGAACATCATGATTATTTTTTCTTTCGCATTTCAAATGATTATTTTTTTCTTTCACACTTCAAAGACTCATTGTCTTGTTTGAAAATTTTAATTTATTTCAGACTAAGTATTCGATCTAGATAATACATCAATTAAGTAGGGTTACATTTTGTAGGGATCCAGTAGCTGAGTTGGTTGACTACCTGAACTTTCACCTTGTTGGTGAGAGTTCGAATTCCCATGTTGTAATCCCCTCCCCCATTTCTCCTTCCCCTACCACCTATGTAATAATAATAAAAAAAAAGAAGTAGAGTTACATTTTTTAATTTGAATACTATAGATTGAAAAGAAAAGTAGTAAAAGTAAGTTTCTTGTTATTCTATTATTGCTATATATCCAAAGGTATTTATCTTTAAAAATATAAATCAAATCTTAGAAAATATTCTAGAAAATTAGATAACTATAATTAAAAAGATATTAAATCAAGAAAATAACTAAGCATTGTTAACACAAAGACGGACTCACGTGCAATGGTGAGAGGTTACCAATACCTTAAATTTTGAAAAAAGTGTCTCTTCATTAGCGAGATCTAAATTTCTTACGTATCAGGCTTTCTACCATTTCACTCCTTCAAACTTTTATTTTTATTTACCTAGCCAAATAACTTGTTATATTCTCTCCACTAGCGAGATCCAATTTTTTTTTACGTATCAGGCTTTCTACCCTCTCACTCCTTCAAACTTTTAATTTATTTATTCATTCACATTATTCTTTTTATTTTTTTCCATAACGCTTTTTTTTCCTCTTGTTCTTCTATTCTTTAATACTACAAGTTATCCTTCACCCTTAATTTAGAATAAGAGTTGAAAATTCTAATTGAACTTGTTAATAGTTCTAGTGAATTTAATTAGTTAATGTACATTTATTTTCTTCTGATTTGATTATGTAAAAATGTGATAGCTATCAAAAGTGCCTTTGCGTACTTTTTAGTAATCTTAATATTTTTAAAATATAATATTAACAAAAAGAGATTGTTAATATGCACAATTTTAAAAACAGAAAGAATTTATTTACCATTTATCTTCAAATTTTATTCATTAGAAAAACATGGGAGAGAATTTTCTAGTAAATTCAACAAATTTCGGTTTCTTGATTGCTTGCATATTTATTAACAAAAATCTATTATAATAATTGAATCAATCGCTAACCGTCTGAATATAAATGTTATTATTATTTTTAGACTACTAACCCATTTACTATAAATGTAATAGTCCACCCGTGAATGTCAAAATTTTGAATTCTCCTACGTGATCGCGGTGAAAGAACAATAAAGTTACATCTAAAAAAATTCAACTTATAGCTTAAACTCTTGAAATTTCTCATTTTAAAATTTCTTAGAGGAAAAATGACTAACATATGTCATTATTTTAAAGTTATAACTTTAAGAATCAATTTTAAGTTACAAGTAACTAAGTAATCCATGTATGAAAACATTCTGATAGTTTTTTTTTTTTAATATAGGAATGGAATTTTTTTTTTTTTAGTAATTAAGAAAGAAAAGTATGTGTGCATCTTTTGAGATTCTCAATGTATTGGGAAAAAACCAAAATTGAATTGATGATAGAGGATTCCATGCAAATTTTGAATTAATAAACTTTGGGAGGAAAGGGTAAAAATGACATAAACTAAGCATAAATTATTAAATTAAATTTAACCTAGATACCCATGTGAATTTATTGAATTACCCACATTTGGGCCATTGTGGCCAAAATAAGTGTGGCACAAAGACCTTTCCGATTTGGAAAACAGAGAAATTAAAAGTTGGAAGAGTAATATTAGTATACTCAACCTTTATACCTAATAATGCATAAATAAAAACTACAGAGTAAGTAAGTGACTATTAAGCTGCATCTCTACTCATTCTAGGCATCTTACAGTTTTTTGCTAATCTTAGAGATATCTTCATAGAGAATTGTGAAACATTAGCAACGGCTTTTTAATCTGTAAAAAAGCTTTTGTGAGGATTTAGGAGAGCAACAAGTTTGATGTTTTGGAGAAAAAGATGGCACGACGTAAGGGATGATCAGGATAACCAATGGATTTACTCAAATTCCAGTATGCCTCTAAGTTTGACTTAACGTAATACCTTGGGATTAACGTAATGTCTTGGGATCTAAATTTCCCTCTTAATTACTACACCAACATTGGATCACTTGTGTAATTGTGTTTCAAAACCAGCTTTCCTTCTAGGATATTTAAGCCGTTTGAACATGAGTTTTTTTTTTCTTTTAAGAAAATATTTTTAAAGCATTTTTTGGTTGTATGTTAGAAAGATTTTTGGTTAGTTTTTGTATATGAGTTTAATTTTCTCATTCTGAACATAAAATTTTAATCAATTTTTAAAGCAAATTTTCTTTCACTAGAAAAACATCAATTTTTTTTTAAGTGAAATACAAATTCAAACACAACTTCGAACTTTCAAATATGTTCGTTAACTTCAATTTTAAATAAATATTTTTTCTGAATACCACTTGATTCATGTCCAAACGCCTTATTTACAGAGAAAATACCAACATTTCACTTAACCCTCTTAGTACTTTTTGTATAAAACAAATGATTCCCCCTTACAATTGACGTAATCTTCAAAGGTCAAATTTGATCGTTAATTAGCACGTATGTGAATTATAATATTTGTTTTTTCACTAATATAAAATTTAAGCATTATTATTGTATGAAAATTAAATTTTATGTAGTTCTCTTTTCTTATCTTATCGTTTATATTTTTCATTTCGCAAACTCATTTTGCCATGGGACTTTTTTTAATATGGAGAGCTAATATATATATTATTTTGTCACTTGTATTATTGTTAGTATTGAAACGTTACTTTCATTAGTCAAATTGTATCCATTATTTTCTTCTAATTTCATGTCAGTTTTTACCACAGAAATTTATCTATACACAGTAACCTTAAAAATAATATGATTGTGTCTATATATTTTTTTATTATGCCAACTGTTGGTAAAAATACAACTGAAATTATAATTACAATTGAAAAATAAAATGAAGAAATAAAAGTGTCTTCAGGCTGAGGCGCGGATATCTCGCTCTCTTTAAGGAGATTCAAGCCAACTGCAGTAAATCTTTACCGGTTCAGCAGTAACCTTCCTGACTTGTCCCCTCTAGGATACAACAGTCCGACCACGTCGTAAAACTCAACAAACCCCATACAAGATGTTATCCAAAGCTCCACAAAAAAAAACACCTTCCTTCAACTAAACAAAACTCTTTTTTTTTTTTTATCTCACTTTTTCATGCACTCTATCTTTTTTTTCCTGCCCCACAAAGTAAGGATGACTAACTATTTATAGCTAAGAAAATCATCCTTGAATTGAATATGATATGAATGGGGTAGTAAAGTAGGTAGATAACGGAAGAATTATTATTTAGAGGTTACATAAGTTACAAGAAGAATGTGCATGAATATTAGTTAATGGAGAAAAGAGTTACAAGAATATTATTACCACATTCTTCCACTAAATAAATGAGTAATGAAGTAGTGGAAGAACAAGAGTAATGGTAATATTATGGCATCAAAAAACCGCGAGAAAATGAGGACGGATCATATTCTGCCTCTTCATGGCCACAACATGCAGAAGTTATTAGAACATAATAAGGCACTTTATGACATATTTTTTTAATATTAAAATGCTAATAAGTACCATCAATCCCCCACTCATTTTAATATTAATATAAGAGAGTTTATAAGCTGAAGATAGGCTATTATGCATAATGAAGGTGTGCTCTGCATTGAACCTTCACTTAGTAAATTAGTAATCTTTACTCCAGAGCCGTATTAGTCTCAAACTTGAACTATGACTGCTTAAGGGAAATAAAAAATTACTGCTTACACATAATAATCAAGGTGTTGACATGAGCTTTAATAGCCAGCACATTACGGCCTTGTGCTATCCCGGTTTCATGAGTGCTTTTGAGAATAAGCCCAATTCTCATAGAAAGCGGCCTACTTCCACACTCATATAGGTGAAATCTATCAAGGGTGCTTCTGTAACATTAACACCCTACTCATACGAGCTACGTAATTGCATTAAGAGTTTATTAACTCAACCTCCACAAATCGTTACAGAATAATGCACTCACACTATAGGGAGGGAATAAATAAAATAGTGCATTTTCTCAACAAGTCATCATATGATTCGTTTTTACCATTGAACCTGGTTATAGAATCTCTAATCCCCAAGTTGGGTTTCCTCATAAATGACTCATAAATTTATGGGCTTCAATCCCATCCCCCCCGATGTGCTCCAGATCCTTTCTTTTGCCAAGGCCTTGGTTAATGGATCTGCAAGATTATCACAAGATTTGACATAATCAACGTTAATGGTACCACTTGTCAAATATGATCTCACAATACTGCGTTTTGTCCTTATAGGTCTGGATTTACCGTTGTAATAACGGTTTTGAACTCTACCAATTGCAACGGTGCTATCACAATGAATTAAAATAGGACGAATTGAATTTTCAAAATAAGGTATTTGAAATAATAAATCTCTTAACCAATTCTCTTCTTCACTAGCTGAAGCTAAAGCAATTAGTTCAGCCCTAATGGTAGAGTTAGCAATAATAGTTTGCTTTTTTGATTTCCAACAAATAGCACCACCTCCCAAAGTAAAGATATAGCCAGTGGTAGAACAAGAATCACCAGATAAAGTGTTCCAATCTGCATCAGAAAAGCCTTCAAGTACATCAGGATATTTTTTATAAAACAAGCCATACGATTTTGTACCAACTAAATATTTCATAACTCTCGTTATGGCAGGCCAATGTTTATTACCTGGGTTGCTTGTAAACATGCTAAGTACTCAAACTGCATACGCAATATCAGGTCGAGTGCAATGAGTCACATATTTCAAACTTCCTATTAAGCTAGCATACTCCTTTTGATTTATCACATCATTTTCACTTTGAACAGGAAACAAGTGAACACTTGAATCAAAAGGAGTTACGACATGCTTGCAATCAAGAAAGTTATATTATTTCAAAAAAATTTCTCAACATAATGTGACTAGTCAAGGAAAATTCCATCACATGTTTTAGCAATTTTTATTCCAAGAATAAAGTTTGCCGCACCAAGATCCTTAATATCAAAATTGCTTCTAAGAATACTTTTAATTTCACCAATAACATTCATGTTAGAGCCAAAGATCAATAAATCATCAACATAGAGGCAGACAATAACATTGTGAATTATTCCAAAACTTATAATAGATGCACTTATCACACTCGTTTGTTTTAAAACCATTTTCAATCATGCAGGAATCAAATTTCTCATGCCATTTCTTTGGTGCCTGTTTCAAGCCACATGGGGATTTAGTAAGTTTACACACTTTGCTTTCTTGAACTGCTTCAACAAAACCTTCGGGTTGTTCCATATAAATTTTCTCATTTAGGTCCCTATTTAAAAACACAGTTTTTACATCCATTTGATGAATATGCAAATAAAAAATGGCAGCTATAGCAATTAAAAGTCTTATGAATGTAATTCTAGTTACCGTAGAAAAGGTATCAAAAAACTCTAGGTCTTCTAGTTGTTTAAAACCTTTAGCAACTAGTCTAGCCTTGTATTTACCAACAGAACCATCCGGTTTTAACTTTTTTTTAGAACCCATTTACACCCAATTGTTTCACAACCCGGTGGTAAATCAACTAACTTCCAAATTTTATTGGAAATAAATAACCCAGTGGTAAATCAACTAACTTCCAAGTTTTATTGGAAATAAGTGATTCCATTCCATCATTTACAACCTCTTTCTAGAAAATAGCATCATGTGAAGATAAAGCTTCTTGTAAGGTGAGAGGGTCATCTCCAACATTAAAAACATAAAAATCAGGACCAAAATCTTTTTTTACTCTAGCTCTTTTACTTCTTCGTATATCAAAATCATCATTTTCTTTATTTTTCAAAGTAGAAGTAGAAGAACTAGGAAGTGACAAAATATTTTATTCAGTCCTTTGACCCCCACTATTTTTAGAATCAAATGGAAATTTATTTTCATGAAAAATAGCATCACTCGATTCTATTATTATTTTGTCTTCAAGACGAAAAAAATCTATAGGCTGTACTATTTGGAGCATAACCAAGAAAAGCACAAGTAGTAACTTTTTTATCCAACTTAGAAATTTTGGGATTCATTAACCTCACATAAGCTAAAAAACCCAAATTCTTAGATATCCCAAATTTGGCTTGTGACCTTTCCACAACTTAAACGGTGCTAATTTTGTCTTTTTATGAGGCATATGATTCAACACATAACAAGTAGTCAAAAGAGTTTCACCCCAAAAATTTAAAGGTGCACTAGACACAATAAGCATGGCATTAGTCAACTCAACCAAAATTCTATTTTTTCTTTCCGCTACACCATTAGACACAGGAGAATAAGGTGGAGTAGTTTCATGAATTATTCCCAGTGATCTAGCAAAAGAATTAAACTCATTAGACTCATATGCACGGCCTCTATCACTTCCAATTCTTTTTATTTTTCTACCAAATTGATTGTCAACTTCATGGAGATAAACTTTAAAATTTTCAAAAGCATCACTTTTATTTTTCATCAACAAAACATATGTATATTTAGAAAAATCATCAATACATGTGATAAAATATCTATTTCCTCCACGAGTTAAAATTCCTCCAAGTTCAAAAATATCCGTGTGAATTAACTCTAACAATTCATTTTTTCTTTCAACTTGAAAATGAGGCCTTTTTGTGATTTGGCTTTACTACAAGCCTCACATTTTTTAAATATTTTTTAATCACTGGATTAATCCTAAACTACTCATGATTCCCACATAATGATTATTAATATGACACAAATGAGCATGCCAAAAATTAATCGAAGAAAGCATACACATAGAATTAGTAACTTTATTCATCTCAACATTCAACTTGAACATCTCATCACAAGCATACCCCTTTCCCACAAATATACCTTTTTTCACTATTACCTATTATCCAGACTCAATAATTTGTTTGAAGCCTGCTTTATTAAGAAGAAAACTAGACATCAAATTCTTTCTCGTGGAAGGAGTAAAAAGTACATCTTTTAATGTTAGTATCCTTCTAGAAGTGATGCTCAACTCGAGATCTCCCTTTCAAAGCACTTGAGTGATGTGAGAATCATTAAGCATGAAGGTATTGGGCTGCTCAAAAGGAGTATACAGTTTGAACCAATCTTTGTCATAGCAGACATGACAGTTTGCACCAGAATCAGCCCACCATCCATCAACATTTTCAACCATATTTAAATCTATTATCACCACCACATGTGGCTCTTCGGTAACGTACGGCTGAGATGTAGGACCACTCTTCTGAAACTTGCAAAATCGAGTAATATGCCTACTCTTGCCACAAATAAAGCATGGTACTCCATTTTGTACTTGTTGGATTTTGTGCTTGGTTATTACCACCATTATTTTTCTTGAGAGGTCTAACATTATTTTTCTTCTTAGGCTTCAAAGAAGTACTTTTGTGAGCATTAGAAGCAGCATTATTTGAAGTAATTAAATTTACCTTATTTATGACGGGTTGTAAGGTGCTCTCTTCCGTTTGCAAAAGTGCATCTTGGCCCCTTGCCTCTTCTTCCATGCGGATTCGCATAATCAACGTCTTAAGTGAAGTTTCCTTCTGTTTGTGGCGCATAGTTTTTCGAAATTCCTTCCATGAAGGTGGAAGTTTATCTATTATGCCACAAACAATAAGGTTATCTCCAATTTTTATCTCCTCGGACCTAAGCTCTCCAACAATCATTATAAAGTATTGAGCTTGGTCTACCACTAATTTGTTGTCCACCATTTCAATGAAAGTGCAAGATGGGGGGGGGGGGGGTGAATTGTAACATTTTCGCTCAGACAGTCGACTATCTGAACAAACTAGTCGACTATAATGTAATGCAAGAATAAAAGTGCAGAAATTAAATGACACCAAATATTTTATACTAGTTCAGATTCAATGTGAATCCTAGTCCAGTCCCCTTGGGTTGCAAGGGTGTTATCTGCAGCTCTTTGTAAATGGTTTTGGCAGAATGGTTGTTTGAATGGAGCTCCTACGTCTACACTCAAAACACTCGTAATCTTTTTGATACAATGCCTCACAAACTATACTATATCTCTCCTTTCTTTTTTGTTTACACTATTTCACTCAGGAATACAATGTTTATGAAAAGTAAAGCAGAGAACTTGAGAGAATGATACAAAGGTATACTTTTCTTTATCTCCAGAGTCTTGTATATATATTCTTCAATTTGTAGCCGTTAGACTCTTTTTAGTAGAGATGTCAACCCAAGAGAATTGATCCTTATAAATTAGGAATATTGAGGATCCTAATTTCCAAGAATAAAGCAAGAGCTTGTTCAATGTTGTACTGTTTCTTTCCTTCTGTAGTATCAGCCTTATTTGATTGATACTTGTTTCTTTGTATATGTTGATAGCTATTCAATGTTGTACAACTGCTTTCCTTGTGCGGTATTGACCTTGTTTGAATGGTACTTGTTTCTTGTATGTGTTGATCTGATGCAATCTTGAAATCTTCATGATTTGCACTGATTGATCTCTTGACTGATTTCTTTCCATAGCGTAGGATTTTACAATCTTACTTGATGATCTGATCCTTGTTCCAAAAATAAGCATGGGCTTATTTTCTTTGCACTTCGTGGTTATTTCCATTTGCAACCGACTAAGCTTTATTTGGGCTTCTTTTCTTTGCAGCCGACTAAACTCCTCTTGTCAATTGGACTTTGTATGTCCAATGGGCTTGGTGGACCTTTGAGTGCCTTTGAGTATAGTATCTACAAAAATAGTTTGTCATCATTAAAATCATAATATTAACATTGGAAACAAAAAAAAATTGCTAGTAGCATATTTTTTCGCTCCAGCCTCCTCGGTATCATATTTATTCTACAATGATTTCCAAATTTTCTTTGCAGTAGAGTAAGTGCTATCATAATAATCATAGAAATTATCAGATAGTAATTAAGTAGATAATGCTGAAACTTGTAAGAATCCTCATCGTACTTCTCAACTTTTTCTTGAAGAGAAACAAGTTCTTTATCATTCATGAAAGAGTTGTTTAATTTGTTTGGATTCTTCCCAGTTAACATAAGAAACATTGAGAAGACTTAAGTAGAAAAGTACTTTACCCTTCCATCTCTTGAAATGAGTACCGTTGAACCAAAATGGCTTGTTAAGATCTCTCACTTTGACATCCGCAGATTTTTCAATTGTAGCCATGAATCTCCTTAAAATTGTTGGTGAAAATGCAATGGAAATTTAATTGAAAAATAAAATGACGAAATAAAAGTGTTTTTCAGGCTGAGGCGCGGATATCTCTCTATCTTTAAGGAGATTCAATCCAACTGCAGCAAATCTTTACTGGTCCAGCAGTAACCTTCTTGACTTGTCCCCTCCAGGATACAACAGCCCGACCACGTCGTAAAACTCAATAAACTCCGTACAAGATGTTGTCCAAAGCTCAACCAAAAGAACACCTTCCTTCAACTAAACAAAACTCTCTTTTTTTATCTCACCTTTTCATGCACTCTATCTTTTTTTCCCTGCCCCACAAAGTAAGGATGACTAACTATTTATAGCTAAGAAAATTATCATTGAATTGAATAGGATATGAATGGGGTAGTAAAGTAGGTAGATAATGGACGAATTATTATTTAGAGGTTACATAAGTTACAAGAAGAATGTGCATGAATATTAGTTAATGGAGAAAAAAGTTACAAGAATATTATTACCACATTCTTCCGCTAAATAAATGAGTTATGAACTAGTGGAAGAACAAGAGTAATGGTAATATTATGGCATCAAAAAACCGTGAGAAAATGAGGACCGACCATATTCTGCTTCTGCCTGTTAATGGCCACAACGTGTAGAAGTTATTAGAACATAATAAAACACTTTATGACATATTTTTTAATATTAAAATGCTAATAAGTACCATCACCAGCTCATAGAAGTTAAATTTCATTAAAGAGTTTAACTTTTATACAATTATACACAAATAATGTTATAAAAAAAATCGCTATGAAAATATAGCATGTTGATGGAGTAACTTTCTTCAATGCCATGCATTTTCAGGCTCTAAGATAGTAGTAAAGGGGTTGTAGACAGAGGGACTATGCTCGTGTATTTTTCTCTGTATATTATGGAGCAATGTCATGTTAAATACAAGTGATACAGCTCTTGTGAGATAAGCACCAGAAGAGATTGAAATCAACTATAACTACACTACATAAGAGTTCTACCCACTTCCTCTTCTAGTTGGCAATCCTACAAATACATGAATTGGAGAATTACCAGGAGAAGTGTTATTATCCTTAACATCTCCCTCCCCTCCCCCCGCAAGTGATGCTATGGTGTAGTAGCAACAACAAGCTTGTCTCGGAGGCAACTGAACCTTCTTGTTGACAAACTCTTTGTTAGAATGTTAGCGAGTTGCTCAATTGAGCTAACAAACCACACGTCCAAGTCTTTAGAAGCAACTTTCTCTCTGACAAAGTGAACATTAAGCTCAATATTCTTGGTACGAGCATGGAAAATAGGATTCGTAGTCAAGTCAGTGGCGGACAGATTGTCACACCATAATGTAAGCGAAAGGGCCAGCGAAGCATGGAGTTGTTTGAAAAGACTCTGAATCCAGTTTATTTCAGATGTAGCAGCAGCAAGTCCACGATACTCAAACTCAGTACTCAAGCAAGCAACAACACGTTGCTTCTTGGAGCACCAGGAGACAAGATTGGGACCAAGAAAAATGCAATTGCCATGAGTTGATCTCCTATTATCTGGGCAGCCTGCCCAATCGGCATCAGTTAACCCGTGATATGTAAAGAAGGAGTAGATTTCGGTTGTAGCCCAAGGCCGAAACAGAGGTCACCATAATGAGCTTTTGCAGGTGAATGCATGAATTGGCACAATTTATTTACGGCAAAGGTAATATCTGGCCTGGTAATAGTAATGTATTGCAAACCACCTACTACACTTCGATACAAAGAGGGATAATGAAAAAGGTTAGTATCATGCTGAGATAATTTCAGTCCACTAACCATAGGGTGTCACGACCCAACCCGAGGGCCATGATGGGCACCCGGTGCGAACCCACCTGGGTACCTCCTATCGTACATTCGTATTCACATCTACGTGGACCACATAACTTACTCATGAACGCTATACATCAATAATGCTAACTCATTGGGCAACAACACATTTATACCATCATTAACAACTATGCCCACATCAATATACATAAGACGACGAGGCCATCAAAATGATATAAAAAATATAAGCTGACAAGGCTTAAAGACATCTAACCATATACAACTGTCTACGAGCCTCTAAGAAGAGTAAGTAACATTATATAGGTGGGATAGGACCCCGACGTGCCCATGTATGTACACAAAAGTATAATACCAAAAGTTGTAGCTCCGGATGAATAAAGCTATGGATTAAGCCTGTTCCAAGTAGTCCCTGAATAAGAAAAAAGCTAAATTTTGGATCAAGCTCGTCTCCCCGGCCACGCGGGCGGCACAAATAATTCAAAATTATAAGAAAAATAACTAAATATATGCCTAGAAATAAAAAAATAAAAAATAATTTTTTATAGTTATGCCTCATTTTATAATTAAATATTAATTTTTAATTAACATAGAATCAACATTATAAGTATCCAAGGCATCCGAACATAAGCCGGACACGGTGCCGTGAAGAAAGTAAAAGCAACATAAACGCAACGTCCACAAACAAAAGTGATAATATGTACCGAGTATGGAGAATTGGGAGATAATAAAGCCATCATCATCATTACTTACTTACTTATCTTTCATAGGGACCTTCCATTTCTAATACGTGCTCGTGTACATACATACAAACATATACATATAGCTATATCCGTATCCGTATCCGTATTCGTATCCGTATTCATATACATATTCATATCCGTATCCGTATTCGTATCCTTATTCATATACATATTCATATTCATATCCGTATCCGTATTCGTATCCGTATTCATATACATATTCATATCCGTAGCATACCCGACCATGAAGGTTCGGTGGTTTCACATACCGGCTATGACGAAGCTCGGTGATTATACATACCGAGCCCTACCAAGGCGTTGTCATTCGTACCCAACTGCAGTGGTGTGCGCGCGATAGGTATCATAGCCAGCTATATAAGCTCGGTGTCACATAATAGTCATACATACTTAGACACGTATACGTAAGGGTCCATAAGCATCATCAACATCATTACCAGTATCGTTTTTGTTACGTCTATCCTTGGAGGATCAACTATCATATAAAAAATGAAATGGAATCATGAAAGTATCAAAGATCATGAGCTTTAGTAGCTTTGGAGATAGAATCATCGGAGGACATTATAGAACTCATGAAAGGATATATATATATATAGACAAGGAACCATGCCTTATTGAAAGAAGGCTTAGCCTTACATACCTCTTTGTCTTCTCAACTATCTAGCGTTCACCGTTGAGGCTTGAATAATCTACATTTAGAAGGATTCATGCCGTGGTTAAGCCTTAATGATACTTTTAAATTCAAACTAGAATAAATCATAGTCTAATGAAAATTGGGCAGCATTTCTCATATTTCGCCAACTTCCACCATATCACAAAACAACTCCAACCAACCACAATAACATCCATAATACACTCATAATATCCAATTCAAGTAATCACATTGCACTAAGCCCTCAATATTCACCCCCATGTTCAACTCATACTAGCAACTTCATACCGATTTTAGCATATTTTCATATAATGCTTCTTCATCACCATCATTACCTTCCATAACAAGATTATATCCATATCATACTAAGAGTCATGACTCCATATAGAGTACTACTCATAAACGTCATAAAAGCTACATTTAGACTTCATTTTCTACCTCCTTCTTCCACCCAAGTTTGCTACAACCAAACATTCTCAACAACATGAAATAAGCATGAAAAATAACCTTTTCATCCCATGGAAACAAGCTTTGGAGCAGCTATCAACTTTGTGCAAAACCCTAGCTACAATGCCCAAGTTTTCTTGTAGTCTACAAACCCTAAAAAACCTTCTAACATATGAACACTTTGATTCTTGCCTCTTGATCTTTGTTTAATATAGTATTGGGGTGGAATAAGTTTAGAGAAGGGTTTTGAGCTCTCAATGCTTGTAGAAGATGAAAAATGAAATAAAAGAACCAAGGCAACTATTTATACAAAAACTTAAAATCTGCCCGACGGATACTATACGGACACTTATACGGTCCGTATAACATTGTATGGTCCGTCTAAGGGGTCGTGGTTCACCACCATGAAAAACATCTTGCTGCTGGGGGTTATACGGACCCCTTATATGGACCGTATAAAGTTATACGGACTGTATAAGTGGTCGTATAACTCCACTTCCCTGAAATGGTTTCCGTCTTTTCGTTTGATCTCCAATCCTTATGGAACCTTCTTAACACTTGTTTAACACTTCATTACCAATCAAAGGAGAGTTACAACTCTTATTTAAGACATAATTCAGTCAACATTAGCTCGGTACTTTATGGAGCTTTTCCAAAATACCACATATACTTTTGCCTTCTTAAGGAACTTCCTCCTCTTACTTCCAACATCTTTGAAATCTTAACTAGGATCGTTAAATAACCTTTCTTACTTATAGAAACACCGTATTCGTCTCACCTTGCATTATTCTATCTATCATATGACGACCTCAAATTTTTTCGAGGTGTAACATTCTTCCCCCTTAAGAACATTCGTCCTCGAATGTTAGGTTCTCGGGGATTCTATAAAAATTTCGCCAAAGTTTCCCCTATAATATGGCACTGCCATCCTACACAGCAACCCAAAATACATCACCTCACAGGGCTACAACAACAACGACAAATACCATGGCCACACACGACCATGAAAACATCAAGAAAAGCACTACATACCTGAGGATAATGGCGTCTCGCCGAGTCTCCTCCGAGGGTGAAATGGGTACCGAATTTCATGTCTTCTTCGGCTTCCCAGGTCATTTCCTCTCTATTATTATTCTTCCATAAAACTTTAACTGAAGCTACCTCGCTGGTTCTGATCTTTCGTACTTGGCTATCTAAAATGGCAATGGGGACTTCTTCATAAGATAATTGCTTTGGAACTTGACCATCATCTATTGGTACTATTCTAAAAGGATCTCCAATGCGCTTACGAAGTATTGATACATGGAAAACTGGGTGAACTGACTCCAACTCAGGAGGTAGCTCTAATTCATAAGCCACTTTGCCTACCTTGTGCACAATCTCATAAGGCCCAATGTACCGGGGACTAAGCTTTCCCTTTTTGCCAAATCTCATTATGCCCTTCATCGGCAACACCTTTAAGAGTACCCAATCTTTCACTTGGAACTCTAAGTCCCTTCGACGATTATCCGCATAGGACTTTTGACGACTCTGAGCTGTCAATAATCGATCCTGTATGAGCTTAACTTTCTCTATAGCTTGCTGAACCAAGTCTAGCCCTATCAATTTAGTCTTCCCTATCTCGAACCACCCAATTGGGGATCTGCACTTTCGCCCATATAAAGCCTCGTATGGTGCCATTTGGATGCTAGAATTATAACTATTATTATCAGCAAATTCAAGAAGTGGTAGGTGATCCTCCCAATTACCTCCAAAATCCAATATACATGCCCGTAGCATATCCTCAAAAGTCTGAATGATACGTTCCGCTTGTCCATCCGTCTGCGGGTGAAAAGCCGAACTAAGACTCACCTAAGTCCCCAAACCTTCTTGGAAAGATTTTCAAAAGTTAGTTGTAAACTGAGTCCCTCTATCGGAGATAATAGATACTGGAATACCGTGAAGCCGCACTATCTCTTTAACATAAAGCTTTGCATAATCCTCTGCTACATACGTAGTTCTGATCGGTAAGAAATGAGTTGACTTCTTAAGTCTATCCACAATCACCCATTTAGAATCATACTTACATCGGGAACGGGGTTGTTATATCCCGTATTTGGTACATTGGGACAATCCGGGTTAGCTATGATAAGTTAGGGACAAGACCATTCCGGGATACGAAGTCGAGACTTTTGACCTTCGATTTTATTTTAAGACATAAGTTTTTCGGCGAATTTGTTGGCATGGAACATTTAGGAAAATTGGGGCTAAAAGTGAATTAGTGGAAAGTTGGCAAATCATGAATTATCGCCATTTGGTCGTGTGGCTTTGGATGGTCCCCACACATTTTGTGGCCAAATTTAATTGGTCCAACCCATGTGTGGGCCATGGACACTTGTGTAATTCATAAATGAGCACAAAAGATGACTAATAAGTCATCTTTTTACCATTCCACACTTAGAAAAAAAATCAAGAACTTGGAGAAGAACAACACCAACCATTCGGCCAAGAGGGGAAAATTCAAGACCAAGAATTAGCCATCACAAAATTATTTCTTCCTAGCAAACCCACTAATTGAAGGGTCCTTGTTAACGTGGAGTTGTTGTTTGAGGCAACAAACCGCTCGTTTTCATCCTTGCTAACCCTAGCCAAGTTGTGAAGTTGAGAAGAAAGGTAAGGTTTAATCTTGTTTTTTATGTGTTATGAATGATGTGTGCATGTTGTAGTAGATGAAAATGGATGAAACTCATGAAATATGGCATGTTGGAGTTGAGGCCGTGTGCATGGCTTGTAGCCGTGCTGACGTGTGTGTTGTCAAGTGACGATGAATTAATTCTATGTAGCATGTTTAGTTGTGTAGTGTGAACAAATGGATGGGAATCATCAATATGTATGTGTAAAAGTGTCGTCGAATATAGGTCATCTCATATGACAAGAATGGATCAATTCTATTTAGCATTTTGATTGTTGTCGTTATGAATTCTATGTTGACGATAAAAGTTTAATGACTCAAGTTGATGTTGTAATTACAGGGCTGATTTGGAGGTTAATCGTGCATTTAATGTAATTCCTATATTTATGAGAATGACATTGTTAGAGTGTGGATTGTTGGTGCAAATCATGATTCGGAAGTGAGTGAATGTGTTATGTCGAGGTTCGGTTTGGGACAGCGGGTAAGTTGGAGCATTGTCGGGTTATTTGAAATATTGTGTGAATTGTTTAAAGAGTTCTTGAATATTGTTTGAATGGTTTCGGATTAGAAATTGAATATGTGAGCCTTAGTGTTAGTGATTATATATTGGTTTGTATGTATGTAGTTGTAGTGGACATAATTGGAATGTTGTCGGAATATGTGGGAAAGAATTATTAATGTTCGAATACGTTTCGGATTGATTTGTTGATGTTGTTAGAATGATTGTTGGTGTTGTTGTTGATGAATGTGGCCGAGTTGAATTCTCGGGGTTGTTGCATTTACAGGGGAAATGCTGCCCAAATTTCCGTAGAATTAAGTGCTAGTTTGGAAATGAACTCCTAAATGCCTATAGTAACATTGGTATTTATTGATGTTATGTAGATCTTGGGGAGTTCGAGACATAGGTTTGATTTGGACTAGCTTTGAGAGCGAACGAGGTATGTAAAGCTTAACCCTTCCTTCTCTTGGCATGCCTTAGTTGTAAATAGGCTATGACACGAGCCTCGAGGAAATTCTATTCTAGCGATCCGAGTATGCCTACGATTCGTATTTGCATTTTTTCTTTGACATCCGTAATATGATGGAATAATGGCCCTTATGTCTTCGGAATAATTGGTTTTCAAATATTGCATAAAAAGTTTTGTTCTTAAAAAGTTCTACGTCGGAAAAAGGGCCGTAACTTTCGTAGACAGAACCGGATCGCCTCGATATGTTCATAGGAGATTTTATGGCATATGATGACTATGTTTTCCGTAGGCGGGCCCGGCTCGGGTCGACACCCGTCCGTGGGTCCCGCGACTTTCCTTTATATATTTCTGATGACTTTTGAAAGAACATAGTATGACTATTATCCCGACTTCAAATATGGTCGCGATTTATCTTTCGAGTCTATGATAATGATTTTATGCATACGGTTGCTCACGACTCGCTCGTGCAAACGGTTATGGCATCTTCGCGTGAGTCCCGGTGAAGTAATGTCATCGTGCGCACTATGTGATATTCGGAGTATGATGAGTCCGGGTTCGCCGAGCCCCTCCGCTATAGGGCCGGTACCGTGTATATTTGGTGTTATGATGTGTCCGCCCGCCGAGCCCCTCCGCCGAGTGGCCGGCACCGTGTATACGTGATACGTGATATGTCGGGTTTCGAGATATGAAATCTTCGGAGTATGATGTGTTACGCGCCATTGACGGGCGGGCGACCATATTTTCCGAGCCCCCGCATAGATTTGCATTTTAAAAATAAACATTTTGATAATTTAGATATTGCACTTATTTTATCGTACTTTTGTTTCGATTATGACTCGCCGTTTATCGTATCTTCTCGCTTTGCATACTTCAGTACATATTCCGTATCGACCCCTTTCTTCTAAAGGGGCCGTGTTTCATGCCCGCAGCGTACGTACGTAGCTCGATGATCCGCCGCCCAGGGACACCTATCCTCGTTTGGAGTGCTCCCTTTATTCCGGGAGCCTCACATTTTGGTATATATATTCATCCGTTGCATATGTATTTGTTCTCGTCGGTACGGCGGGGCCCCGTCCCGTCATATGATTCTCGTTGTCTCCGTTGCGAGAGGTCCGTAGACGTGTATGTGGGTTGTGCCTATTTTTTTGTGGGTTGTGCCTATTTTCACTGTGTGCGTGTTCGTATGTTATATGTTCCGGCATCCCATTCGCCGTGGCAACTTTGTGTCTTCCACATTTGTATATATTTCGGGGCCGTGCGCCATGCGACAGCCTTGCCGGCTTCCGTGACATATATGTTTGCGAGACGGAGACGCTGATACGTCGTTCGCGTCGAGTATATGTATAAGTCATCCGGTGATTCGGACACTCCACGTGTTTTGGGTGCCCACCGGCACAGTGGGCCGCCCCGGGGGTTGGGTGTGACAAAAGTTTCAGGGGCGCCCTCGGTTTTAGGGACCGTGTCTAGGAGCTTTTTATCGGTGTGTTGTGCCCCCTCTAAAACGGGGAGGCTGGGGGGGAAAAGGGGTGTTACTTTCTTTCGATCCAGATCGTGCAAAGGGCCTTTTATCGAGACTCCCCCCAAGTTGTTATGTTTTGGGTGATGCCTCGAAAAAGCGCGGCCCCAAAGGGGCAAGTCTGGGTGGGGGAGACAGGGGGGCCGGAGGCCCGGGGCCCGGGGCGTTTGTCCGAGTTTGTCCCCCCCGCCCGGGGGCCCCCACCGTTTCGGGGGGGTTTGGGCGGGCGGCGGGTGGGGCGCTCCACCCCCGGTCCGGGGCCCAGCCCCCCGGCCCCCGGCCCTCGGCCTGTGGACGGAGGAAGGCCACGCGGGATGCGCTCGGGCCTATTGACCGGATTCGATGGCGTCAGTTCGCAGCAGATCGTGGAGCATCGTGCGGACAGTATGACAGTGAGGACCCGTGATTTCCCGACTTGTGGTCCCCGTAGTTTTTCGGTCAAAGCCGCGGAGGACCCCTGTGAGTTTATCGCATGCATACCGCGTACGTTACGGTTGATTAAGGCGACCGAGATCGAGTCTCCGGCCGGAAGCCCGCACCGCGACCGGGGGCCACAACGTAGCCACAAATCGGGTACGCAGTCTCCGGGTATTGTCCGCAGGCGAGCCATCGAAGCCTTTCTGGCCATTTTTTTTCTCGTTCCGCAGCCACGGCGAGCCGCAGCAGACGCATCTCCCCGCCGGCCGAGAGCCGCAGGGCGGTGATCGTCCCAGAGCACAGCTTGGAGTTTGACCGCCTGTCAGAGCATGCGTCCGCTTATGTAGGCGATATGACGGGTCGGACCCATAGGGTGGGGGGTTTTGGCGGTTGTTTGGGCCGGGGGAGGGGTTTGCCCCTTCGGGGACAGGGATGGGGGCCACACGAAGGGGCCCCGAAAGGATGGGGGGCCCAAGACTGTCCGGGTACGGGAAGTTTCGAGGGGGGGCCCCGGCGCCGGCCGGATATCCCCCCCCGGCGGACCGGGGCCCCCCCGGTTGGCGGGGGGTGGTTTCCCCGGGGATTCGGGGGGGCGGGGCGAGCTCCGGGGCCTCGGGTTCCGATGGGTAGGGGTTGACCCCTTAAAGGGCCCCCCCACCCGATGTCCTCCGGGGAGACATCACCCCGGGGGGTTTTCGTGCCATGGGTCTT